>NC_068435.1:40414194-40456694 GCF_023373465.1 Oncorhynchus keta | reverse complement strand
ATAAATAATCTAAATAGTGGAAGAGTCAAAAAGTGTCAAATACCCATACTGTATGTACTTAGTTGTCTGAGAAATGACAGTGTACTCTGAAATTCCTAATTTTCTGATGTGAGGAATGAGGTCTGTCTCTGCTTGCCTCTAAGTTTGAGTCACTGAATGACTAGGCAGAGTGTATAGCGCTGCTCAAGGATTGATTTGGTTAGGCTCGTTCTTCCTTGAAAACAGGAGGTGTGTAGATCCCAAACGATATGATTGTTTGGGTTCGTACCGATTCCTGAGCTGGCAGCATTTATGGAACCAGTCAACCATTGATAAATTCATGAAATCATCCCAAGATGGCACTAACCGTCTGCAAAGGGGACATTTGTTTATCACCAGCTAATACTTACAGCACCAACAAAATACTGGACACACAACAAAGGACAGCCTGTCGCAGACAATAAAACACAGAGCTGCATCATATCAGCTGCAGTGAAATGTGTGATTCTCTCTCTCTCCCCTCTCCTGTGCAACAATAACATTAAAATCCACAAAGCAATATTACAAAATATTCTGTCCAGAACACATTATTATTACCCCCCCCCCCAGGTTATTCTCACCAGCCAGCTGTCCAAACAAATGTTACATAGCCTCAAATCGTCCCGGGACGCTTATGTAATATGGCATGCGCTTTGCACACACACCCTCTTAGCTTAGTCACCACCCCGGCATGCCATGCAATCATCCCTATCAAGACCAGATCAAACCATGAATCTCAAGCGCCCAGTTAGTCACTGCTTATTGATGTGCAGCAGATCTTGTAAGAAAATTGTCCTCTTATCTTTCAAGAAATTCTATGGGCAGCTGTGATTGGGATGTTAAAGAATAAACAATTAAACAAAAGGACCAGCCTGTGGTATCTGGATGGGTTTAAGCCCTACTCAAACGCAAAGCAGCCACATCAACTGTGTGTGTGTGTGTGTGTGTGTGTGTGTGTGCAATGCATTTGTCCATAGCATAGTGTGTGTGCAATGCATGCATGCATGTGTAGCACTACTAAGCTCAAAGTTACATGTAGACATTCATAATAATGTGGTATTTTATGTCACAAATGAAGTATAATAAAATACTGCGGGCCAATAAAGGTGGCCTAGTGCTCACAGTGCAGAGACAGTATATTTTCATTTGAAATCCCCAGCTGACATCAGCGGCTCGTTGTGCATCAGTTTGCTTTGTGATGACGTAACCTACTAAAATTAGCGGAATGCACTGACTTAAAGTCGCTCTGGATCAGAGCATCTGATAAAACAGGGGTCTTTAACCTATTCTTGCCCAGGCAAACCAGTGACCCAGGGACCCCCATCCTAAACGCAAAGACACGTCCCTTTTTCAGGACCCTGTCTTTCAAAGATCATTCGTAAAAATCCAAACAACTTCACAGATCTTCATTGTAAAGGGTTTAAACACTGTTTCCCATGCTTGTTCAATGAACAGTAAACAATTAATGAACATGCACCTGTGGAACGATCTTTAAGACACTAACAGCTTACAGGCAGTAGGCAATTAAGGTCACATTTATGAAAACTTAGGACACTGAAGAGGCCTTTCTACCGACTTTGAAAAACACCAAAAGAAAGATTCCCAGGGTCCCTGCTCATCTGTGTGAACATGCCTTAGGCATGCTGCAAGGAGACATGAAGACTGCAGATGTGGCCAGGGCAATAAATTGCAATGTCCGTACGGTGAGAAGCCTAAGACAGCACTCCAGGGAGACAGGACGGACAGCTGACACGTTCCCATCCTGTGCAGGTGTTGTTACACATCTGAATATCACACCTGCGGGTCAGGTACAGGATGGCAACTACAACTGCCCCGAGTTACACCAGGAATGCACAATCCCTCCATCAGTGCTCAGACTGAGAGAGAGGCTGGACTGAGGACTTGTAGGCCTGTCGTAAGGCAGGTCCTCACCAGAAATCACTTGGCAACAACGTTGCCCATGGACACAAACCCACCTTTGCTGGACCAGACAGGACTGGCAAAAAGTGCTCTGCACTTGACGAGTCGCGGTTTTGTCTCACCAGGGGTGATGGTCGGATTCGCGTTTATCGCCGAAGAAATGAGCGTTACACCGAGGCCTGTACTCTGGAGCGGGATCGATTTGGAGGTGCAGGGTCATGGTCTGGGACAGTTCATCACAGCATCATCGGACTGAGCCTGTTGTCATTGCAGGCAATCTCAATGCTGTGCGTTCCAGGGAAGACATCCTCCTCCCTCATGTGGTACCCTTCCTGCAGGCTCATCCTGACATGACCCTCCAGCATGACAATGCCACCAGCCATACTGCTCGTTCTGTGTGTGATTTCCAGCAAGACAGGAATGTCAGTGTTCTTCCATGGCCACCGAAGAGCCCGGATCTCAATCCCATTGACCACGTCTGGGACCTGTTGGATCGGAGGGTGAGGGCTCGGGCCATTCCCCCCAGAAATGTCTGGGAACTTGCAGGTGCCTTGGTGGAAGAGTGGGATAACATCTCACAGCAAGAACTGACAAATCTGGTGCAGTCCATGAGGAGAAGATGCACTGCAGTACTTAATGCAGCTGGTGGCCACACCAGATACTGACAGTTACTTTTGATTTTGACCCCGCATTATTCCATTTCTGTTAGTCACATGTCTGTGGAACTTGTTCAGTTTATGTCTCAGTTGTTGAATCTTGTTATGTTCATACAAATATGTACACATGTTAAGTTTGCTGAAAATAACGCAGTTGACAGTGAGAGGACTATTTTTTTAAACTGAGTTTCTGTTAGCAATACTTGTCATAGCGTCAGGTGAATGATAAATGGCAAAGACAAGTAAGCAGCATTTCAAAATGAATAGACTAGGTTGATCGCTTTTCATAATTTTGACATCCACATTATAATTGGAAGTGTAAACTCAAACCTAGCCTATTAGCTACATTTTCAGTAGTAGCAGCTGTTCAGCTGGCTAAACAAAGGTTAGCCATGTGTTGGCAGAAATGAATGTCCAAGTCAAGAAAGCTTACCAGCAGCCAGTGGAACTGGTTCTTGAGGGTGCTTTTTTAAAGTATATGTCAGATACTCCAGTGAGTGTAATTAGCTTCAATGGGTGTAATTAGCAAAATATTAAGAGTTGAGAAATGAACTTGACATCTTTTTCTACTGTAGGTATGTAAGTTTTTAATGTGCGCCTCTCTGAGGTATGTTTTGTCAATTGTATGGTGCTTTTGAGCCAATTAATACAACTTGACTGTCCCCAGAGGGTAATTTGGTTTGCAAGCAGAGGTAATATGTTAATTATACACAGTCCAAACAAAAGAGTTAAAAACAGATCACTCGAAAGACAAACTACTGTAAGTCCTGTGTGTTGTTCCTGTTTGGTGTGTGTGTGTGTGTGTTCTATCTTTGGTGGGGACATAAAATTCCCCGAAGTCCCCACAAGGATAGTAAAACAAGGAAAATTCTCCCTCGTGGTACCACGTCCCCATGAGGATAAAGGTTATTTTAAACTTAGGGGTTAGGTTTAGGGTTACAATCAGGTTAGGGAAAACAGGAGTTTGAATGGGTAGGTCCCCATAAGGATAGAAGAACATAACGTGTGTGTGTGTGTAACCAGTGGTCTTACCGTAACCGTCTCGTCGGTTGGGTACATGGCGTCCCTATTGGATTGATGCGGTGTTCGATCCTCAGTGTTCTATCCTGTGGTGCTGGTGCAGGGGAAGTGAAGAGACAAAAAAATGCAGCCCTCTCTCTCACTCTTTTCTACTCACTCACCGACTGACTATCATCGAGGCACACTAGATTGACACTGCTGCCTGTGCTAGGGAAGGACACTGCCAGCTACACACAGACCAATACACTTACATAAAACAGAAAGCACGCATGCCAAGCTCAGTGACACTACTCTCTCTGGCTGGTTTAACAGCCAGTTTCTCGCTCTCTCTCTCCGCTGCTGCTGCTGCTGGCACCGTGCTCCAACCAATCAACATGCAATACCACTCAGCACAGCCCGTCCCATCCGTTACAACTCCCCCCATCCCGTACAATCTAATGCACACACACGCACCCGCAGATTTCCAATTCAAGCCCACAGTGGGATTAAAAAAAGCTTCACATAAGAGCGGCCACTGTGTTGGGCTGGGAATTGCCAGGGACCTCACGATACGATATTATCACTATACTTAGGTGCCGATAAGATATGTATTACGCTTCAACACTTGTTTGAACTTTGATGTTCCAAACATATTGTTCACTATATGTCTGCTGCAGAGAGACGAGAGAGAAAGAGAAAACACATTTTGATCGGGGAAATAAAAGTGCTGAAAACGCCGGCTCACTAATTACAAAGAAGATGGAAAACAAGCTATAGGGATGAAAAATGTTGCCGCAGGTACAGACGACTAGCACTACCTAACGGTGCCTACAGTAGCAAAAAACATATACTTTGAGTCAAATATCCATATAATATCATTAAAAAATATTGCGATATGTATCTATCGATTTCCGCCCCATCTAAAACACAGCTGTTGGAAGAGAGCCAGAACAGAGGGGCAGAAGATTTAAAAAAGAGAGGGACAGATGTGGGTGGAGGGGGGCAGAGAGAGAGTGGGAGAGGGAGCTAGAGGCAGCGATAAACAGAGCGAGTGAAGGAAGGAATGCAGGACACTGGGTGAGTCCCCATGATCACTTGTTTACTTTCCTTCATTGATTTGAAAGGAAGTGACTGGTATATTCAAACTCCAGCTAGCCCATGCCTACACCAATCCAATGTTTTTACATTTGTGATCATTTTACAGATCATTGGGATGTAGCTAAGCCCCTGAGCCTCCTCTACTAAGCTTACCCTACCCTTTGGTCTCTTACACAAGAGACTGAAGGGGGAGAGTGAGAGCGAGAGAGAGAGCAAGAGAAAGCGAGAGAGAGCGAGTGAGCAAACACAACACAGGAGTGGGCTGAGTGCCAGGGTCGCTCCCAGCAAGAACACAGAACACGCCCTCCGCCTCTACAACAGGCGCAGAGGGAAAAGGCTCAGTCCCACCTCTACATTAGGTCTAGATTGTGACATTCAACATTACGCACTACTACAGTACACTGTAGTACAACAGAGCGCAGGGGTTGTGCTGTATTTATTCAGCGTCGCAGAGTTGTAGTGCTGATTTAGGATAGTGGCTGCGGTGATAATGACATTTTGTCAGCCGGTAATTGTCATGCAAATGAATGCCTGTCTCACGGTATTTCACCATTAATGAAGAGAAACATATTTAGCATCTCCAGGCTTCCACACATAACAAGCTGTTGATGCACGCCTTTGGAATATCGATATTTCAAAAATAGAATAAATGCATTTAATATAGTCTACACCATCACAATAATATAAATGATTTATTTCGTGGTGATAGGCCTATAACCCCGGGAATGTCTTAGAAACCCAAACATAAGAGTTGCGTGATGTAATGTGATGGATATTTCATTGTGTGTACGAACATATTTTTAGCACAATGCTGCTTTTCTCTAAACCAACTTGGTTGGGTTCATGCGAGTGACTGATTGTACGAAGGAGGAATCCACAATATCACTGATAAGCAATTTGGCAGTATGCCCAAAACATTGCTCTGGGAACTATAAGGAGTATCTCATTTTCAAGGTAAGAAGCCTGGTGTGTCAGTCAATCTCATGCAGGAACCAACCATGCTTATGATTTCTTTGTGTAGCAGTATAAAGGGACTGCGTTTTCATCAGGCTTGTATTGAGTTAGTGAACCTCTCCGGCTGTGATAAGATTGCTTCATTTACTTTTAATTTGAGTCCTCAGTGGTTATGTGGACCATGACGGACGGCCGCTGACCCCCATGCCACCCCTTTCACCAGCCACACAATAAAGACTATTCAATATGCCCCTCAAACAATACTCCAACCTACAGGGAGGAGCACCCATAACACTAGAAAGACTGTGGGATGCGGATGAAGTCAAGGCATTAGTCAAATATGTCACTGATCCTGCTAAAGATGCAGTGAAATTTGAAGTACGAGCTATAGTAACAATGTACAATCCAACAACCAGAGAAATTTGAAGACATACTCTGCCGCTGTCTAAAATTCAAGTGGACCCAGTGCAAAGGAGACTGGGACAGCAATGAAGTAAGGGATGGACAAATCAGCTTACTGCAGTGTTCAACAATGTGAAAGCAGCTTTCTCAAAACACACTGGCAGAATGTTGAAGATTTACCAGGAGCGGGTGGGGAAACAAAATAGTCCTACAACATTCTGGTCTCGCCCCTGACTAGGAATCATATACCAGTCTGCAGTGTCATGCTGTTATCACTGGCTTACGCCAAGACCTAAAGACATCTGTAACCACCACCTATGTAGGATGGGAAACACAGACACCGGCTGATGTGAAACACATATACCCGTGCAGAAAGAGAAATAAAAGCGAAGACTACAAAAGCTGGAGCTAAATTGCAAACGGCTCTGCTGATGTTCTACAGCAGAGGCGGAGGTCAAGGAAGAGGTCTATAAAGAGGTAGAGATTGAGGAAGAAGATGGGGGGGGATATGTGGGAACTCTGGACTCCCGGAAAGAAAATATTGGAAGTGTTATAACTGAGGTAAACCAGGACATTTCATCAAAGACTACCAAGAAAATTAAGACCGAGAGGAGTGGAATGGACCCCCCAGAAACCTGAGGGTAAATGACCCTTTTGGATGAGGCAGAAAGAATAGGATGAGGCGGAAACAATTGGATGAGGCAGAAACAGAAGAAGAGGAAACACCCCTACAGATGTTACAACAAACTACTCTCTGAACAGAAAATACACTAATTGATATTGAGATACTGGGAGAAAATATATATATTCCTAGTAGACACTGATGCAGCAGTCTCTGTCCTTAAGAAATCAGCCCTGAAACTTTTAACCTCAAAATGAACAATGCAAACTGTTGGTGCATCAGGTATCCCATCTATTGATCCCTTTACATATCCCCTTCCTGTTTCAAGTGGAGACATCAAATCCTGTATTCATCATCATGCCCAGTAAATCTACTGGGAAGAGACCTCATGTGCAAAATGAATATTCACATCATCTCATGTGACTCCATTTAGTCACCAACAAGTGGATTTTTTTTACATGTATGGCAGTCCCACTATAACTGACTTTTGGAAGATGCAGACATGGAAGGAGAACTCAAGAGGGATGTCTCTTACCTCCCCACATCAGGAAGACTGGGAGGTTCCAAAACACCTTCACTGAACAACAGCAGTTCCCTCCATTGAAGAAGACCAAGGCTTTGATATACGCTGCACAAAGCTCCAAGAAAAAAATAGAACTGAGAATTTATGGCATATACTATGGTGAATCATTAACCGCAGCAGCGATCCTTTTCACAGATGCACATCGTGAACTGTATGAAGTGCAAGGCAATGGGAAATGGTCACCTTCAACAGCAATCTTTGTCTCACCCTATTGGGCAGCAGCAGGAGCAAGAAGAAAGAAACTACATGTTCCCACAGAATTGGTGGTGGCTGAAGCACATAAAAAGGGTGCCAAAGTATGGGGCAAAGGGAAAATGGACATAGGCAAAATAAAAGGAGCAACGCCCGTGGTGATTGAGCAAAAAAGCACTCACAGACCATACAAGGCCCAGTATTCGCTGAGCAAAAAAAGCAGAGAAAGGCATCAATCCAGTGCATACAGCATTAGTGGAGGCGGGTGCTGTTACACCATGCCCAAATTCACATTTTTACACCCCAAACCTCCCAGTGAGAAAATCCTCAGGGGAATTCAGATTTCTGCAAGATTTAAGATTGGTTACTATTGCTGTACAGTGCATTCGGAACATATTCAGACCCATTCACGTTTTCCATTTTGTTACATAGTAGCCTTTTTTCAATGATGGATGAACACAAATCCTAATCAATCTACACACAATATCCCATAATAACAAAGCGAAAACTGAGTTCAGTCGCATCCTGTTCCCCTTGATCACCCTTGAGATGTTCTGACTTGATTGGAGTCCACCTGTGGTAAATTCAATTGATTGGACATGATTTGGAAAGGCACACCTGTCTATAGAAGGTCCCACAGTTGACAGTGCATGTCATAGCTAAAACCAAGCCATGAGATTGAAGGCATTGTCCGTAGAGCTCTGAGACATGATTGTGTTGAGGCACCGATCTGGGGAAGGGTACCAAAATAATTCTGTAGCATTAAAAGGTCCCCAAGAATACAGTGGACCTTCATCATTCTTAAATGGAAGAAGTTTAGAACCACCATGCCCCCCCTTAGAGCTGGCCACTAGGCCAAACTGAGCAATCAGGGAAGAAGGTCCTTGGTCAGGGAGGTGACCAAGAACCCAATAGTCATTCTGAGAGAGCTCCAGAGTTCCTCTGTGGAGATGGGAGAACCTTCTTGAATGAAGGACAACCATCTCTGCAGCACTCCACCAATCAGGACTTTATGGTAAAGTGGCCAGATGGAAGCCACTCCTCAGCTTGGACTCTCAGACCATGAAACACAAGATTCTCTGGTCTGATGAAACCTGAATGCCAAGTGTCACGTCTGGAAGAAACCAGGCACCACTCATCACCTGGCCAATACCATCCCTACGGTGAAACATGGTGTTTGCAGCATCATGCCATTGGTATATTTTTCAGCAGCAGGGACTGGGAGACTAGTCAGGATGGAGGGAAAGATGAACAGAGCAAAGTACAGAGAGATCCTTGATAAAAACCTGCTCCATTGTGGACCACAGATTGGGGGTGAATGTTCACCTTCCAACAGAACGACTCTAAGCACACAGCCAAGACAACGCAGGAGTTGCGTCAGGACAAGTCTCTGAATGTCCTTGAGAGCCCGGCCTTGAACCAGATCAAACATCTCTGGAGAGACCTGAAAATACTGTGCAGCGACACTCCCCAGCCAACCTGACAGAGCTTGAGAGGATCTGAAGAGAATAAATGTGAGAAATTCCCCAAATACAGGTGTGCCATGCAAGTAGAGTCATACCCAAGAAGTCTTTAGTATGTAATCACTCTCAAAAGGTGCTTCAACAAAGTACTGACTAAAGGGTCTGAATTCTTATGTAAATGTCTTATTTCCAGTTTTTTTTTATACATTTGAAAAACATTCTAAAAACCTGTTTTCACTTTGTCATTATGGGGTATTGTGTGTAGATTTACGAGGGGGGAAGCAATTTAATCAATTTTAGAATAAGGCTGTAATGTCATAAAATGTGGACAAAGTGAAGGGGTCTGAATACAGTCCGAATGCACTGTATATGCTCGAGCACCACTTGTGCCTAATAAAAGGTGACCATTCTCTCTCAAGTTCCATCAGGTAGCTATTGTTTTTCAGTGATTGATTTGGCGAATGCATTATTCAGCATTCCAGTAGCTGAGGAATTGCAAGATTGGTTCTCTTTCATGTTCCTCTGCAAAAAATGGACGTGGACAGTCATGCCCCAGGGGTATGTCGAGTCACCGGCCATCTTTGCTCAGGAATTGGCTAGAAACCTGGAGAGCTTTATGCCTCCATCAGGAAGTACGGTTATCCGGTATGTAGATGAACTATTGGTCTGCTCCCTCACTGTGAAAGCCTGTAATGAGGGCACGAAAGCGCTGTTGATCTTCCTTGCAGAAAATGGCCATAAAGTTTCTTCTCCAAAATTGTTAAGGGAATTTTTATCAATGATGACTAATTATGTATACATTTCAATCAGGTCTGACTAATCAGAATACTATTATGTTACTGTATATGTACTAATCAGAATACTATTATGTTACTGTATATGTATGAATTTTCTTTTTAATCCTAGTACTGAATATAATGTGTGTAAATATCATTAAGAATTAGAACAATGAATGTCTGTTCCTTGGTAGAAATGAATGAACTATATCGCCAGTCTGGCTAGAAGGCTTATCTTCACAAGCATGTCCTTGGCTCGGTCGTATATTATCTTAATAGGGAGAGACGATGTGAGAACCATACAGCCTTTGTACTAGAACGGAGATGGCACGGGTTGGTACTGAAACTAATGACGTCATTTGAAGTTTATAACCTGTGGTAAAATGTGTAAGGAGCAGTACTCTCGTGAATAAAAGCTGCTGTTTGACTTTAAGACTGGGCTCTGTCCATTTTGATAAAATAAGGGTCATACAAATCCTTATTAATTGACAGAGTTTTTAATTTTAACTGGGTGTTAAAACATAGAGGATTTTAATTCCTGCAACAAAAATGCAGCTGTGTAGGATTTTAGTTAAATATTTGGGTTATGACATTACTTCTGAGGGTCACACCCTCTCAAAACACAGATCAGAAGAAATAAAGGCATTGCCAAAACCCATCACAAAACAACACATGATGTCTATTAGGAGTAGGGGGGTACTGCAGGCCATGGTTTAAGTATTATACGGAAACAGTGCAATCTTTGCAAGATTTTTCCATAGACGCAAAGAGAGAATTGCCTGGTGTGGTGGAATGGTCAGCTGAGGCTGCTTTGGTTAAACTTAAGCAGGCATTGACGTCAACACACTGCCTGGGTTTGCCTGACCACACCAAAACATTTAATCTGTTCATTTCTTAAAATCATGGTTTCATGTCAGCAGTACCCTACCCCACTATCATGGGGTTGGGTATAGGCCAGTGGGGTATTACCCTTAGCATTTGGATACAGTGATAAGAGGTATGGTTTCCTGTCTCCGCTCTGTGGCGGCTGCTACTGAGGCGGTGTTGGCATGTTCTGATATTGTAGCAACCGAATTGATTGTACATGTGCCCCATGCAGTGCACACAATTATTACACAGGCTAAGACTCCGCATCTTGCGCCCAGCGGAATGACAAGGGTGATCCTTTCCTGTGGAAAGTGCCCGTCTCCCACAACACCTGTCTGCACAAGCAGCATAACTTTTGGCTTAACACGAGCATGCATATTGGCAAAGGATAAATCAGTGAACGTGTACACTGTTAGTGGGTATGCTTTTGGAATGTTGCATGATTTTAGGGCACTGGAAGAACAGTAGGTTTCTGTTTCCCCCCTTTTACAGATATCAGCAGTTCCTGTTTCCACTAACCCTTTCTCTGTTAATGATATTGTTGCTTTGCAGGCAATGGCTGATGCATCAGAGAAACAAAGGTGGACTGGATGATTTGAGCAGATCAGCCATGCCCCGCTGTACTTTCCAATTCCTTGCAAAGTTGTCACACAGTCAAGACCATGTGTCTAAAGGAAGGATGGTAGATCTTGTAAATAAATATTGGATAACTGTGGGATTTACTGTGCTTGCTGATATTTTTTGTCATGTGTTTTTTGTATGACTGACAATGTAGGACGTGGTATTTCTATAACCCCGCATCCCACACTAGGCCAGAAGGACTTTAACATTTGATGGACTTCATTGAATTAACCTCATTTGAAGGAAACAAATATTGTTTGGTTGATATGTTTTCCAATTGGGTCGAGGCGTTTCCGTGTCGAAGAGCCACAGCATGTACTGTGGCCAAAACTCTCCTGCGAGAGATCATTCCTAGGTAAGAGCACTCCCGATGGCACTAACAAGCATGAGAGGTAGGTCTCACACTGTGACTGGTCTCTCCCCACACAAGGTACTAATTAGATGCCCCATGAGAATGACTAACACTCCCTTCCCACCAAAATAGCTTAACCCTTCAGGGGGCTTATTGTGTATCTCTTCCCCCGGGTGAAGGCTTCTCTGCCGAACCTTGCAGGTGCTGCTCATCACAACCTGAAACCAGGAGATTTCATTGTGGTCAAGGATCTTCGAAGAAAAAGTTGGAAAGACCCCTGGTGGAAGGGACCATACCAGGTTCTCCTCCTCTGTTGTCAAGGTAGCAGAACAAGATACGTGGATACAGGCGTCCCACTGCAGGAAGCGGCCAAAACCAGTAAATCAGAATGGAAAGGATGAAAGGACCTGCTTCTGGATTGGTCTCACCGCAATAGTGGGGACCGTCGTCTGCCTCCTGCTGGCCCATAATGACCTAGAAGGATCCAGGGACCATCCCCAGCCAACAGGACCACCACAGGCCCGGAGTAGAGGCCCAGAAGAAACCAGTAAGGTTGGAATGGAAAAACGAGGTCCATGGGCAGGTCACACAGGAAGTAGGTGAAGGTCTCCCTTTATTGGGTGTTCCAGCTGGTGTAAATGAGACTTTGTCCATGCTCCAAGCACTGTGGTTTCAGATTACACTCCTCGACGACCATACCTTATGACATACTTTGCTTTTTATAACCAAAACTTGGAAAAGTAGTTATAGAAAACCTTGTGAAAATAAAATCTGTCCCCCACCAATCCCAATAGAAAGCTCATTGACTGCAGCCTGGTGTAAATGGGGTAATGGGTCTGTCTACCTAGGCAAAAATGTGTGTAATTGTACAATGGACTCAAATTGCTGACTTGCAGACCCTCAAATGTGCAGTGCATCCGGAAAAGTATTCAGACCCCTAGATATTTTCCACATTTGGTTACGCTACAGCCTTATTCTGAAATAGAAATATCATTTACATTAGTATTCAGACCCTTTACTCAGTACTTTGTTGAAGCACCTTAAGCAGCGGCTTCAGCCTCGAGTCTTCTTGGGTATGACGCTACAAGCTTGGCACACCTGTATTTGGGGAGTTTCTCCCATTCTTCTCTGCAGATCCTCTCACTGCTGTTTCCTAAAATCCACAATCGAGTCCCTTGTTTTTTCGACGTTGAGTGAGAGGTTATTTTCCTGACTCCACACTCCCAGAGACGTCACCTCCTCCCTGTAGGTTGTCTCGTCATTGTTGGCAATCAAGCCTACTACTGATGTGTCGCCTGCAAACTTGATGATTGAGTTGGAGGCATCCATGGCCACATAGTCATGGGTGAACAGGGAGTACAGGAGGGGGCTGAGCATGCACCCTTGTGGTGCCCCTGTGTTGAGGATCAGCGAAGTGGAGGTGTTGTTTCCTACCTTCACTACCTGGGGCAGGCCCATGGTGTTGAATGCTGAGCTATAGTCAATGAACAGCATTCTTACATAGGTATTCCTCTTGTCCAGATGGGATAGGGCCGTGTGCAGTGTGATGGCAATTGCATCGTCTGTGGACCTATTGGGGCGGTATGCAAATTGGAGTGGGTCTAGGGTGACAGGTCAGGTGAAGGTGATATGATCCTTGATTAGTCTCTCAAAGCACTTCATGATGATAGAAGTGAGTGCTACGGGGGCAATAGTCATTTAGTTCAGTTACCTTTGCAATCTTGGGAACAGGGACAAAGATGGCCCTCTTGAAGCATGTGGGGACAGCAGACTGGGATAGGGAGAGATTAAATAGGTCTGTAAACACACCAGCCATCTGGTCTGCTCAAGCTCTGAGGACGCAGCTAGAGATGCCATCTGGGCCGGCAGCCCTGTGAGGGTTAACACACTTAAATGTCTAACTCACGTGGAGAAGGAGAGCCCACAGTCCGTGGTAGCTGGCACTGTGTTATCCTCAAAGCGGACAAGGAAGGTGTTTAGCTTGTCTGAGAGCAAGGTGTCCATGTCCGCAACATAGTCCGTGATTGTCTGTAGACCCTCTGAGCCATTGAATTGTGACTCTGAGCCCTTTGTCTCTATACTGACGTTTAGTCCGTTTTATTGCCTTACAGAGGGAATAACTACACTGTTTGTATTCTGCCATATTCCCAGTCACCTTGCCACCTTTAAATGCGGTGGTTTGGGCTTTCAGTTTAGCGCGAATGCTGCCATCTATCCACGGTTTCTGGTTAGGGTAGATTTTAATAGTCACAGTGGGTAAAACATCTCCTATACACTTCTTGATAAACTCAGTAACCGTCTCGGTGTACACGTCAATAATATTCTCCAAAGCTACCCCGAACATATCCCAATCCACATGATCAAAACAAATCGGAATCCACTCTTCAAGATTGGTCAGGAACAAGAAACTAACATCTGTGGACGTGGCATAGCGACACAAGAATTACAGCCCAGACCAGAACAAAACCCTGTCCCCACTATGTCCCCTCTAAAAAATATATATATGGCACCCTGCCCTGCCACAATGTGTCAAAATAAACCTATTAAAAAGAGAATTAACAACCTGACTGCAGCTGGCCAATCTCTCTCACACATATCTGGCTCCCTCTGAGGGGTTCAGTGTGTGTGTGTTTGTGTGCTTATCCCTCATGAGGACAGTCGATGCTACACAGAGAGAGAGAATTGATTAAAAAGTTGATTACAGTTGCCAGCAAGGGTAGAGGAAGGAGAGTGATGTGAAAGAAAAAAAACAGACCGGGCACTTGTCCTCTCTTTGTGATTAGACAAATATTGTTCTTTGTGCATCTCAGAGAGGAGGAAGAGAGTGAGGGAGAGGAGGTCTTTCTGCTGACTCACTGGCTTGTTAATAACAAGCAGGTTGAAAGAATAACAAGCAGGTTGAAAGAGGATAGAGAAGAGGGGGAAGGAGGTGTTAATGTATGGTTTGGACAATCTTCTTAAGTATCAAGGGAATCCAGCTCAGGAGCTGGGCCTCTGAGCTGGATAGGTCTGAGCTGACTTCATTGTGTGGGTGTGTGCAAACTATGTATGTCTTTGGAAAGTATTCATAACCCTTGACTTATTCTACATTTTGTTGTGTTATAGCCTGAATTCAAAATGGATTAAATATTTTCTCTCACCCATCTACACGCAATACCCCATGATGTCAATGTGAAAATATGTTTATAGAACATTTTGCAAATGCATTGAAAATTAAATACAGAAATACCTCATTTACATAAGTATTCACACCCCTTTGCTATGGTTGAATTGAGCTCAGTGGCATCCAATATCTTTTGATCACCCTTGATATGTCACTACAACTTGATTGGAGTCGACCTGTGGCCAATTAACTTGTTTGGACATAATTTAGAAAGGAACACAAGGTCCCACAGTTGACAGTGGATATCAGAGCAGAAACCATACCATGAAGTCCAAAGAACTGTCTGTAGAGATCTCAGAGATAGAATTGTGCTGAGGCATGTATCTGGGGAAGGATATAAAACAATTTCTAGAGTGTTGAAAGTTTCCAAGAGCACAGTGGTCTCCATCATTGGGACTACCCAGACTCTGCCTAAAGCTGGCCGTCCTACCGAACTGAGCAACCGGGCAAGAAGGACCTTGGTTAGGGAGGTGACCAAGAACCCAATGACCACTCTGACAGAACTGCAGTGTTCCTTTGCTGAGATGGGAGAACCTGCTAGAAGGACAACAGTCTCTACAGCTGTTCACCAATCTGGGCTTTATGGGAAAGTGACTAGACGGAAGCCACTCCTGAGCAAAAAGGCACATGACAGCACTCCTGGAGTTTGCAAAAACAAATGTGAAAGACTCAGAGCATAAGGCAAAAATATTCTGTGGTCTGATGAGATAAAAATGTAACTATTTGGCCCGTTGGACATGGGCATCGGTAGTTTGCATGGACACCAGCCTGATCTCCAGCTCCTTCCACCTCTGGAAACTATCTAGGCGATCATGCGACTTTTACAGGTTATTCCAGTCTGGTTCCATCCCTGATCATCTCAGATTTGTCCTCATGTGAAAAAAGTTTGCAGCAAAAATAGAAGGCAGCAGCGTTTTGCTTGGAATAAACGAGCCATGGTCTCTCCACTCTCTTCCCGTTCACCATCCTCCTATTGTAGTGAGCCATGGTCTCTCCATTCTCTCCCCGTTCACCATCCTCCTATTGGAGTGAGCCATCGTTGCCACTCATCTCTTGGGAAATTCCCCACTTTATCCTGATATGGCCCAGCCTGCATTAACATATCCTGTAAAGATCCATTCATATCTTTTGGCCACTCACCAAGATTTTTTAATGTCTGGGAGTCAGATTTAGCAGGGGCACCACTGTCATCGGGGACGTGGAGCGACGAATCTGAGTCCAGGTCCCAGATAGTAGGGTCTCCGCTGGCATTGTTTGGAGGTTTGGCTAGGTCTGGTGTGACCACCTTTTCTTGACAGCTCTCTGGGTGGACATCATCGGTGGAAGTGAATGGCTCAGACTCCTCCGATTTGCCCTCTTCGCTGCTATAACCAGTGAACAGGGGCACGTCCGTCTCAGTGAATGAACGGCCCGTCCTTGGAGGCTTTTTGGTCTCCACACAAGTTGATGGACATTGCAGCATGCTGATACATTTCAGCAGCAAATCTCTTCGGCTTAAAGATTGTGCCTCTTTCGAATGACTTTAATAAATATATAACATACACAGTTGAAGTCAGACATTTACATAAACTTAGGTTGGAATCATTAACACTTGTTTTTCAACCACTCCACAAATTTCTTGTTAACAAACTATAGTTTTCGCAAGTCGGTTAGGACATCTACTTTTTGCATGACACAAGTAATTTTTCCATCAATTGTATACACAGATTATTTCACTGTATCACAATTCCAGTGGGTCAGAAGTTCAGATACACTAAGTTGGCTGTGCTTTAAACAGCTTGGAAAATTCCAGAAAATGATGTCATGGCTTTAGAAGCTTCTGATAGGCTAATTGACATCATTTCAGTCAATTGGAGGTGTACCTGTGGATGTATTTCAAGGCCTACCTTCAAATGCAGTGCCTCTTTGCTTAACATCATGGGAAAACCAAAATAAATCAGAAATAATTGATGACCTCGACAAGTCTGGTTCATCCTTGGGAGCAATTTCCAAACGCCTGAAGGTACAACGTTCATCTGTACAAATAATAGTACGAAAGTATAAACTCCATGGGATCACGCAGCCGTCATACCGCTCAGGAAGGAGACGCGTTCTGTCTCCTAGAGATGAACATACTTGTGTTAAAAGTTCAAATCAATCCCAGAACAACAGCAAATGTCCTTGTGAAGGTGCTGGGGGAAACAGGTACAAAAGTATCTATATCCACAGTAAAACGAGTCCTATATCAACAACCTGAAAGGCCACTCAGCAAGGAAGAAGCCACTGCTCGAAAACCGCCATAAAAAGCCAGACTACAGTTTGCAACTGCACATGGGGACAAAGATCATACTTTTTGGGGAAATGTCTTCTGGTTTGATGAAACAAAAATAGAACTGTTTGACCATAATGATCCTCTTTATATTTGGAGGGAAATGGGGGAGGCTTGCAAGCCGAAGAACACCATTCCAACCGGGAAGCATTGAGGAGGCAGCATCATCTTGTGGGGGTGCTTTGCTGCAGGAGGGACTGGTGCACTTCACAAAATAGATGGCATCATGAGGTAGGAAAATTATGTGGATGTATTAAAGAAACATCTCAAGACATCAGTTAAAGCTTGATTGCAAATGTGTCTTCCAAATGGACATTGACCCCAAGCATACTTCCAATGTTGTGGCAAAATGGCTTAAGGACAACAAAGTCAAGGTATTGGAGTGGCCATCACAAAACCCTGACCTCAATCCCATAGAACATTTGTGGGCAGAACTTAAAAAGTGTGTGCGAGCAAGGAGGCCTATGAACCTAACTCAGTTACACCAGCTGTCAGGAGGTTTGGGCCAAAATTCACCCAACAGATTGTGGGAAGGCTAACTGAAACGTTTGACCCAAGTTAAACCATTTAAAGGCAATGCTACCAAATACTAATTGAGTGTATGTAAACTTCTGACCCACTGGGAATGTGATGAAAGTGTGGAAAAATCACTCTACTATTATTCTGACATTTCACATTCTTAAAATAAAGTGGTGATCCTAACTGACCTAACCAGGGAGATTTTACTAGGATTAAATGTCAGGAATTGTGAAAAACTGAGTTTAAGTGTAGTTGGCTAAGGTGTATGTAAACTTCCGACTTCAACTGTATATATTTTCGTTTCCTGATCTCTTAGACATGGTAGCAAATTTGGTTGCAAATCTCTGTAGCTTACTTTTAGCTGAAATGATTTCCACTAGTAGCTAGCTAATGTTATCAGGCTAGGTTAGGCTACTGCCTTAATCACTAATCGTCTTCAACACACACAAACATTAAAAAAAAACAATGCAAGTTTTATTGGCAGATTTATTTTGATTAATGTTTTACAATTGGATAATCACGTCAAAACACATATCACCACAGCTACCAAGGATAGTGGGAGTGAACTTCGGGAGAAGCGGGAATGGGGTGGGGGCTGGAGCTGCAACAATGGCTTTGAGCTGGGGGCATCGCCAGCGGTGTAGGAGCCGATCATGGGGGCCGGAGGGCGGCAGCCAATTTCCAAAATGCCGCCCCAAATTCTAGCTAACAGCTGCTAGATCTAAAATAGGTATTTTGCAAAGATCACAAATCATTTTAATCTTAGCAACTTTTCAAGCAATACCCAACACAACATTGTTCGCGTATGAGAACCTCAAAGTTGTTTTGAGAAGTAATTAACTTATGTAAATCTGCTGAATAGTCCCAGTCGGTATTAGACAGAACGTCATGGCTGTGGGTAATAAAAACCTGTGGTTACCTCGGTTATCCAATTGGCTCTCAACAAAAATGTAACTCAATTTTCTTGTTGTCTGCTTGTTTTGGTCAATAATAAAACAACATTTAAGAAAGATACATGTCTTAAGATAAAACTTCAACATTGCCTGCTCCCAAGTGTTCTCACTACTTCATACCCAAGAAAACTTGAGGCTGTAGTCAAAGGAGCTTCAACAAAGTACTGAGTAAAGGGTCTGAATACTTATGTAAATAAGGCATCGTTTTTTTCAGTTGCAATACATTTGCAAAACATTCAAAAAACCTGTTTTCACTTTGTCATTAAGGGGTATTGTGTGTAGATTGCTGAGGAAAACATTCATGAAATAAATGTTATAATAAGACTAACGTATCAAAATGTGGAAAAAGTGAAGGGGTCTGAATACTTTCCGAATGCACTGTACATTGAACAGCAGCAGCTCTTCTCTATTTTTTGTTATTTCTGTATAACCAAAAATGTACAACAACGTTGGCTATTTTAGAATGGGATTCATTGGGAAACAATGTTTGTTTTCCCCAATTTGGGGGGTGGTTGAGGGGAATTCCTTCTTATGACGTGAATATCGACTCAGAGAATGGACAGAGATGGCGATGACTTTCCTTCTGGATCCAAAAGTCGTGTGCATCCGTGCGTGATGTCAGTGTACTAAAAGGGGCATATGGATAGAGCAACCGCAAACTCATTCTAGGGATGAGTTCAACACAGGTTTTTCAGAATCGTAAGTCCATGTCGCTATTTCATGATGAATCTAGAGAGATTTCCTGAATACAGTGATGAATTCTAAGAAAATTGTAAGCTCCTCAGTCCTCTCGCTGCTGTGCAGTGAAATGGGATGCAACAGAGGGAGAGAGAGAGAGCGTGACTGCCAAAGGAAAAGGACGAGGGACACAGGATGCGTCCCAAATGGCACCTTATCCCCTATATAATGCACTACAGACCACCTATGGGTCCTGGTCAAATATAGTGCACTATATAAGATTGGGTATCATTTAGGACGCAGACACAGTGGAAACTGGGTCAGTTTCTCCTCAAATATAGCCGATAAGAGAATTATCCCACTGTTGGGATACACACACACACACACAGGTCTCTCGCGATGAGTAATTCCACAGTAAAGGAATTACGCTAAAACGGATTTTTCACTTTAAATGCATACCAAACAAAAACCATTGATTTCAAAGTTTAACAAACCATACAACTTTATACACAATGACTACTTTGAACAATTGACAGTTAAAACATTTTTTTTCGACTAATAATTGCTCAGGCTTTACGCGAGAGTTGAACTTGTATGTTGTTGTTGTCAGCCAAACAATCACAAGTCATCAAAGGCTGTGTGGGCGCCATGGCAAACAAGTTACGAGATCAATTTAAGATGGAATTAAATTGACAAAATTAAAAGGTAAATGAGAAGGATAGGCTACAACAACCAAGCAGTTTTGATGGTTATTTTATTTCACGATGGTCTTCATCCACACAGTCAGTTACAGGATGAATCAATTACCGTCACAGCCCTACATGAACAGAATGCATCAGTCATATGTATTTCCAATTACCGTCACAGCCCTACATGAACAGAATGCATCAGTGATATGTATTTCCAATTACCGTCACAGCCCTACATGAACAGAATGCATCAGTGATATGTATTTCCAATTACTGTCACAGCCCTACATGAACAGAATGCATCAGTGATATGTATTTCCAATTACCTTCACAGCCCTACATGAACAGAATGCATCAGTGATGTGTATTTCCAATTACTGTCACAGCCCTACATGAACAGAATGCATCAGTGATATGTATTTCCAATTACCTTCACAGCCCTACATGAACAGAATGCATCAGTGATATGTATTTCCAATTACCTTCACAGCCCTACATGAACAGAATGCATCAGTGATATGTATTTCCAATTACTGTCACAGCCCTACATGAACAGAATGCATCAGTGATATGTATTTCCAATTACCGTCACAGCCCTACATGAACAGAATGCATCAGTGATATGTATTTCCAATTACCGTCACAGCCCTACATGAACAGAATGCATCAGTGATATGTATTTCCAATTACTGTCACAGCCCTACATGAACAGAATGCATCAGTGATATGTATTTCCAATTACCTTCACAGCCCTACATGAACAGAATGCATCAGTGATATGTATTTCCAATTACTGTCACAGCCCTACATGAACAGAATGCATCAGTGATATGTATTTCCAATTACCTTCACAGCCCTACATGAACAGAATGCATCAGTCATATGTATTTCCAATTACTGTCACAGCCCTACATGAACAGAATGCATCAGTGATATGTATTTCCAATTACTGTCACAGCCCTACATGAACAGAATGCATCAGTGATATGTATTTCCAATTACCTTCACAGCCCTACATGAACAGAATGCATCAGTGATATGTATTTCCAATTACCTTCACAGCCCTACATGAACAGAATGCATCAGTGATATGTATTTCCAATTACTGTCACAGCCCTACATGAACAGAATGCATCAGTGATATGTATTTCCAATTACCTTCACAGCCCTACATGAACAGAATGCATCAGTCATATGTATTTCCAATTACTGTCACAGCCCTACATGAACAGAATGCATCAGTGATATGTATTTCCAATTACCTTCACAGCCCTACATGAACAGAATGCATCAGTCATATGTATTTCCAATTACTGTCACAGCCCTACATGAACAGAATGCATCAGTCATATGTATTTCCAATTACCTTCACAGCCCTACATGAACAGAATGCATCAGTCATATGTATTTCCAATTACTGTCACAGCCCTACATGAACAGAATGCATCAGTCATATGTATTTCCAATTACCTTCACAGCCCTACATGAACAGAATGCATCAGTCATATGTATTTCCAATTACCGTCACAGCCCTACATGAACAGAATGCATCAGTCATATGTATTTCCAATTACAGTCACAACCCTACATGAACAGAATGCATCAGTCATATGTATTTCCAATTACCTTCACAGCCCTACATGAACAGAATGCATCAGTCATATGTATTTCCAATTACTGTCACAGCCCTACATGAACAGAATGCATCAGTCATATGTATTTCCAATTACCTTCACAGCCCTGCATGAACAGAATGCATCAGTGATATGTATTTCCAATTACTGTCACAGCCCTACATGAACAGAATGCATCAGTGATATGTATTTCCAATTACCTTCACAGCCCTACATGAACAGAATGCATCAGTGATATGTATTTCCAATTACCTTCACAGCCCTACATGAACAGAATGCATCAGTCATATGTATTTCCAATTACCTTCACAGCCCTACATGAACAGAATGCATCAGTGATATGTATTTCCAATTACCGTCACAGCCCTACATGAACAGAATGCATCAGTGATATGTATTTCCAATTACCTTCACAGCCCTACATGAACAGAATGCATCAGTGATATGTATTTCCAATTACCGTCACAGCCCTACATGAACAGAATGCATCAGTCATATGTATTTCCAATTACCTTCACAGCCCTACATGAACAGAATGCATCAGTCATATGTATTTCCAATTACCTTCACAGCCCTGCATGAACAGAATGCATCAGTCATATGTATTTCCAATTACCGTCACAGCCCTACATGAACAGAATGCATCAGTGATATGTATTTCCAATTACCTTCACAGCCCTACATGAACAGAATGCATCAGTGATATGTATTTCCAATTACCTTCACAGCCCTACATGAACAGAATGCATCAGTCATATGTATTTCCAATTACCTTCACAGCCCTACATGAACAGAATGCATCAGTGATATGTATTTCCAATTACCGTCACAGCCCTACATGAACAGAATGCATCAGTGATATGTATTTCCAATTACCTTCACAGCCCTACATGAACAGAATGCATCAGTGATATGTATTTCCAATTACCGTCACAGCCCTACATGAACAGAATGCATCAGTCATATGTATTTCCAATTACCTTCACAGCCCTACATGAACAGAATGCATCAGTCATATGTATTTCCAATTACTGTCACAGCCCTACATGAACAGAATGCATCAGTCATATGTATTTCCAATTACCGTCACAGCCCTACATGAACAGAATGCATCAGTGATATGTATTTCCAATTACCTTCACAGCCCTACATGAACAGAATGCATCAGTCATATGTATTTCCAATTACCTTCACAGCCCTACATGAACGGAATGCATCAGTCATATGTATTTCCAATTACCTTCACAGCCCTACATGAACAGAATGCATCAGTGATGTGTATTTCCAATTACCTTCACAGCCCTACATGAACAGAATGCATCAGTCATATGTATTTCCAATTACCGTCACAGCCCTACATGAACAGAATGCATCAGTGATATGTATTTCCAATTACCTTCACAGCCCTACATGAACAGAATGCATCAGTCATATGTATTTCCAATTACCTTCACAGCCCTACATGAACAGAATGCATCAGTCATATGTATTTCCAATTACTGTCACAGCCCTACATGAACAGAATGCATCAGTGATATGTATTTCCAATTACCTTCACAGCCCTACATGAACAGAATGCATCAGTGATATGTATTTCCAATTACCTTCACAGCCCTACATGAACAGAATGCATCAGTCATATGTATTTCCAATTACCGTCACAGCCCTACATGAACAGAATGCATCAGTCATATGTATTTCCAATTACAGTCACAACCCTACATGAACAGAATGCATCAGTCATATGTATTTCCAATTACCTTCACAGCCCTACATGAACAGAATGCATCAGTCATATGTATTTCCAATTACTGTCACAGCCCTACATGAACAGAATGCATCAGTCATATGTATTTCCAATTACCTTCACAGCCCTGCATGAACAGAATGCATCAGTGAAATGTATTTCCAATTACTGTCACAGCCCTACATGAACAGAATGCATCAGTGATATGTATTTCCAATTACCTTCACAGCCCTACATGAACAGAATGCATCAGTGATATGTATTTCCAATTACCTTCACAGCCCTACATGAACAGAATGCATCAGTCATATGTATTTCCAATTACCTTCACAGCCCTACATGAACAGAATGCATCAGTGATATGTATTTCCAATTACCGTCACAGCCCTACATGAACAGAATGCATCAGTGATATGTATTTCCAATTACCGTCACAGCCCTACATGAACAGAATGCATCAGTGATATGTATTTCCAATTACCGTCACAGCCCTACATGAACAGAATGCATCAGTCATATGTATTTCCAATTACCGTCACAGCCCTACATGAACAGAATGCATCAGTCATATGTATTTCCAATTACCGTCACAGCCCTACATGAACAGAATGCATCAGTGATATGTATTTCCAATTACTGTCACAGCCCTACATGAACAGAATGCATCAGTGATATGTATTTCCAATTACCTTCACAGCCCTACATGAACAGAATGCATCAGTCATATGTATTTCCAATTACTGTCACAGCCCTACATGAACAGAATGCATCAGTCATATGTATTTCCAATTACCTTCACAGCCCTACATGAACAGAATGCATCAGTCATATGTATTTCCAATTACTGTCACAGCCCTACATGAACAGAATGCATCAGTCATATGTATTTCCAATTACCTTCACAGCCCTACATGAACAGAATGCATCAGTGATATGTATTTCCAATTACCGTCACAGCCCTACATGAACAGAATGCATCAGTCATATGTATTTCCAATTACCTTCACAGCCCTACATGAACAGAATGCATCAGTCATATGTATTTCCAATTACTGTCACAGCCCTACATGAACAGAATGCATCAGTCATATGTATTTCCAATTACCGTCACAGCCCTACATGAACAGAATGCATCAGTGATATGTATTTCCAATTACCTTCACAGCCCTACATGAACAGAATGCATCAGTCATATGTATTTCCAATTACCTTCACAGCCCTACATGAACGGAATGCATCAGTCATATGTATTTCCAATTACCTTCACAGCCCTACATGAACAGAATGCATCAGTGATGTGTATTTCCAATTACCTTCACAGCCCTACATGAACAGAATGCATCAGTCATATGTATTTCCAATTACCGTCACAGCCCTACATGAACAGAATGCATCAGTGATATGTATTTCCAATTACCTTCACAGCCCTACATGAACAGAATGCATCAGTCATATGTATTTCCAATTACCTTCACAGCCCTACATGAACAGAATGCATCAGTCATATGTATTTCCAATTACTGTCACAGCCCTACATGAACAGAATGCATCAGTGATATGTATTTCCAATTACCTTCACAGCCCTACATGAACAGAATGCATCAGTGATATGTATTTCCAATTACCTTCACAGCCCTACATGAACAGAATGCATCAGTCATATGTATTTCCAATTACCGTCACAGCCCTACATGAACAGAATGCATCAGTCATATGTATTTCCAATTACAGTCACAACCCTACATGAACAGAATGCATCAGTCATATGTATTTCCAATTACCTTCACAGCCCTACATGAACAGAATGCATCAGTCATATGTATTTCCAATTACTGTCACAGCCCTACATGAACAGAATGCATCAGTCATATGTATTTTCAATTACCTTCACAGCCCTACATGAACAGAATGCATCAGTGATATGTATTTCCAATTACTGTCACAGCCCTACATGAACAGAATGCATCAGTGATATGTATTTCCAATTACCTTCACAGCCCTACATGAACAGAATGCATCAGTGATATGTATTTCCAATTACCTTCACAGCCCTACATGAACAGAATGCATCAGTCATATGTATTTCCAATTACCTTCACAGCCCTACATGAACAGAATGCATCAGTGATATGTATTTCCAATTACCGTCACAGCCCTACATGAACAGAATGCATCAGTGATATGTATTTCCAATTACCTTCACAGCCCTACATGAACAGAATGCATCAGTGATATGTATTTCCAATTACCGTCACAGCCCTACATGAACAGAATGCATCAGTCATATGTATTTCCAATTACCGTCACAGCCCTACATGAACAGAATGCATCAGTCATATGTATTTCCAATTACCGTCACAGCCCTACATGAACAGAATGCATCAGTGATATGTATTTCCAATTACTGTCACAGCCCTACATGAACAGAATGCATCAGTGATATGTATTTCCAATTACCTTCACAGCCCTACATGAACAGAATGCATCAGTCATATGTATTTCCAATTACCTTCACAGCCCTACATGAACAGAATGCATCAGTGATGTGTATTTCAAATTACCTTCACAGCCCTACATGAACAGAATGCATCAGTGATGTGCATTTCCAATTACTGTCACAGCCCTACATGAACAGAATGCATCAGTGATGTGTATTTCCAATTACCTTCACAGCCCTACATGAACAGAATGCATCAGTGATATGTATTTCCAATTTCGTCACAGCCCTACATGAACAGAATGCATCAGTGATATGTATTTCCAATTACCGTCACAGCCCTACATGAACAGAATGCATCAGTCATATGTATTTCCAATTACCGTCACAGCCCTACATGAACAGAATGCATCAGTGATATGTATTTCCAATTACCGTCACAGCCCTACATGAACAGAATGCATCAGTGATATGTATTTCCAATTACCGTCACAGCCCTACATGAACAGAATGCATCAGTGATATGTATTTCCAATTACCGTCACAGCCCTACATGAACAGAATGCATCAGTGATATGTATTTCCAATTACCGTCACAGCCCTACATGAACAGAATGCATCAGTGATATGTATTTCCAATTACCGTCACAGCCCTACATGAACAGAATGCATCAGTCATATGTATTTCCAATAACCGTCACAGCCCTACATGAACAAAATGCATCAGTGATGTGTATTTCCAATTACCTTCACAGCCCTACATGAACAGAATGCATCAGTGATATGTATTTCCAATTACTGTCACAGCCCTACATGAACAGAATGCATCAGTGATATGTATTTCCAATTACCGTCACAGCCCTACATGAACAGAATGCATCAGTCATATGTATTTCCAATTACCGTCACAGCCCTACATGAACAGAATGCATCAGTGATATGTATTTCCAATTACCTTCACAGCCCTACATGAACAGAATGCATCAGTGATATGTATTTCCAATTACCGTCACAGCCCTACATGAACAGAATGCATCAGTCATATGTATTTCCAATTACCTTCACAGCCCTACATGAACAGAATGCATCAGTGATATGTATTTCCAATTACCTTCACAGCCCTACATGAACAGAATGCATCAGTGATATGTATTTCCAATTACTGTCACAGCCCTACATGAACAGAATGCATCAGTCATATGCATTTCCAATTACCTTCACAGCCCTACATGAACAGAATGCATCAGTCATATGTATTTCCAATTACCGTCACAGCCCTACATGAACAGAATGCATCAGTGATATGTATTTCCAATTACCTTCACAGCCCTACATGAACAGAATGCATCAGTGATATGTATTTCCAATTACCTTCACAGCCCTACATGAACAGAATGCATCAGTCATATGTATTTCCAATTACCGTCACAGCCCTACATGAACAGAATGCATCAGTGATATGTATTTCCAATTACTGTCACAGCCCTACATGAACAGAATGCATCAGTGATGTGTATTTCCAATTACCTTCACAGCCCTACATGAACAGAATGCATCAGTGATGTGTATTTCCAATTACTGTCACAGCCCTACATGAACAGAATGCATCAGTGATATGTATTTCCAATTACCTTCACAGCCCTACATGAACAGAATGCATCAGTGATGTGTATTTCCAATTACCGTCACAGCCCTACATGAACAGAATGCATCAGTCATATGTATTTCCAATTACTGTCACAGCCCTACATGAACAGAATGCATCAGTGATATGTATTTCCAATTACCTTCACAGCCCTACATGAACAGAATGCATCAGTGATGTGTATTTCCAATTACTGTCACAGCCCTACATGAACAGAATGCATCAGTGATATGTATTTCCAATTACCTTCACAGCCCTACATGAACAGAATGCATCAGTGATGTGTATTTCCAATTACTGTCACAGCCCTACATGAACAGAATGCATCAGTGATATGTATTTCCAATTACCTTCACAGCCCTACATGAACAGAATGCATCAGTGATGTGTATTTCCAATTACTGTCACAGCCCTACATGAACAGAATGCATCAGTGATATGTATTTCCAATTACCTTCACAGCCCTACATGAACAGAATGCATCAGTGATATGTATTTCCAATTACCTTCACAGCCCTACATGAACAGAATGCATCAGTGATATGTATTTCCAATTACTGTCACAGCCCTACATGAACAGAATGCATCAGTCATATGTATTTCCAATTACCTTCACAGCCCTACATGAACAGAATGCATCAGTGATATGTATTTCCAATTACCTTCACAGCCCTACATGAACAGAATGCATCAGTGATATGTATTTCCAATTACCTTCACAGCCCTACATGAACAGAATGCATCAGTGATATGTATTTCCAATTACCTTCACAGCCCTACATGAACAGAATGCATCAGTCATATGTATTTCCAATTACCTTCACAGCCCTACATGAACAGAATGCATCAGTGATATGTATTTCCAATTACCTTCACAGCCCTACATGAACAGAATGCATCAGTGATATGTATTTCCAATTACCGTCACAGCCCTACATGAACAGAATGCATCAGTGATGTGTATTTCCAATTACTGTCACAGCCCTATATGAACAGAATGCATCAGTGATGTGTATTTCCAATTACCGTCACAGCCCTACATGAACAGAATGCATCAGTCATATGTATTTCCAATTACCTTCACAGCCCTACATGAACAGAATGCATCAGTGATATGTATTTCCAATTACCTTCACAGCCCTACATGAACAGAATGCATCAGTGATATGTATTTCCAATTACCGTCACAGCCCTACATGAACAGAATGCATCAGTGATGTGTATTTCCAATTACTGTCACAGCCCTATATGAACAGAATGCATCAGTGATGTGTATTTCCAATTACCGTCACAGCCCTACATGAACAGAATGCATCAGTCATATGTATTTCCAATTACCGTCACAGCCCTACATGAACAGAATGCATCAGTGATATGTATTTCTTGGCAGAATGATATAGGGCTGTCCCCGACAAAAACAAATGCACCTTTCGAACAATCGATTGGTAACGTGTATTTTTCCATATAAAGACACATTCTTTGTGTTTTGATCAAATCAACTGCATGCACTGAGCTTGTCTGATGCTTTAAGCGAACTGTTTGATTAAATAATTAAGACACACAAATGACTAGGGAGTCCGACCGCAATCGATTTGATTTTTCTAGGCCTTGCTCAGACTTGCTGTGCTAAAAAAATAAAAAATAAAAATAAACAGCGAGTGACTGTGTGACTAGCACCGTTGTCCCTCTCACCTCCCTGCAGTGACCACTATTGGTATAAGAAATGCTATAAAAAATATATCATCCATCAAGCTGTTCTACTCTAGCTTTTCCTGCATGGGACTCAAAGAACTTAGGAGCATTTTTTAAGAAGTGGCTATTGGAGCACAGGTGCTTGCATATTGCAGAAGAGATAGGCTATAAGTTAGAAGCTTACTATGCATAACCCATCATGAATTAGATAAATATAAGGTTAATACTGCATTGGCTTTATTACCTAAAAGAGGTAGGCTTGGAGATCTAAATATAAGACGATATATCAATATAGAACAGGATTATCTATTTTGTATCCAATTTGAATGGAGTTGATGGAGAGAGAAAAATACTGCAAGAGAATGCTTGTGCATGCACCGATTCAAAGCAACGATACTCGAGTGACAGGCTATTTTTTTTTAAACTCTGCAGCTGCAATAAAAAAAATAAAAAAATCTTTACAATTAAAAAACAAGGTGAGCCCCGAAAGACAGATGGATAAATTAGACATGCATTCAGTCTTTATATTAGTCGATGCTGCAGCAAATGTTGGCCTACTGGTCACAAGAAAAAAAAAGTTACCATTTTGAGACGATAGATCTACATGTGAACTGCACTCCAGATTGAAATGGGGTTGTCCCCACCCTGAGCGTTGAGAAGCCAGATTTAGACATTGCATATCATTTAACAGTTCCATTTCACACCATGTTATTCATATTAATAATTTATTATAATTTACCAATTTCTCGCAGTTATTTATCCCGGGAAAAGGGAGTGGCTTTGGGGTGTAAATCCCAGGAAATCTTGGTAACCGGGTTCCCACCTTCAACCGTAATGTGGATCCCAGAAAACGTAGCCGCTGCTTGTGCAGTAGCAAATGGGGAACCTAATAAATTAAAGAAAACATTTTGTGCTCTAAACTAACATGACTTAAAAAGGTAATGATGACAAAGCTCAGACCAACTACCAGTATACATCCCATTTAGGCCTACTCTATCAATTCCTTCAAAAAATGAATATTGTATAAGGCTACCTAAAAGAAGAACAAGAGCTCTACCTCAATACCAACACACTGACACTTTCAACCTCTCCCTGACCGAGTCTGTAATACCCACGTTTCAAGCAGACCGCCATAGTCCCTGTGACCAAGAATGCGAGGCAAAAAACACTGAAACATGCATGAGAGCACCAGCTGTTCTGGAAGACTGTGTGATCATGCTCTCCGCAGCCGATGTGAGTAAGACCTTTAAACAGGTCAACATTCACAAGGACCAGGGCAAGACAGATTAACAGGACGTGTACTGCGAGCATGCACTGACCAACTGGCAAGTGTCTTCACTGACATTTTCAACTGTCCGAGTTTGTAATACAAACATGTTTTAAGCAGACCACCATAGTGCCTGTGGCCAAGAACACTAAGGTAACCTGCCTAAATGATAATGGCCCCGTAGCACTCACCTCGGTAGCTATGAAGTGCTTTGAAAGGCTGGTCATGGCTCACATCAACACCATCATCCCGGAAACCCTAGACCCACTACAATTCGCACACCGCCAACAGATCCACAGATGACGCAATCTCAATCGCACTTTGCCCTTTCCCAATTGGACAAAAGGAACACCTATGTGAGAATACTGTTTACAGCTCATTGTTCAACACCATAGTGCCCACAAAGCTAAGGACCCTGGGACTAGACATTTTCCTCTGCAACTGGATCCTGGACTTCCTGACAGCCACCCCCAGGTGGTAAGGGTAGGAAACAACACATCTGCTATGCTGATCCTCAACACCAGGGCCCCTCAGGGGTGCGTGCTTAGTCCCCTCCTGTACTTCCTGTTCACCCACAACTGCATGGCCAAGCACAACTCCAACAAGTTTGTAGACATAACAAAAGTGGTAGGTCTGTTCACTGGCAACGAGGAGACAGCCTATAGGGAGGAGGTCAGAGACCTGGCAGTGTGATGGCCTGTCCTCTCCCTCAATATGAGCAAGACAAAGGAGATGATCGTGGACTACAGGGAAAGGAGGGCTCACATTAACATTGACAATGCTGTAGTGGAGCGTGTCGAGAGTTTCAAGTTCCTTGGTGTCTACATCACCAACAAACTATCATGGTCCAAACACACCAAGACGGTCATGAAGAGGGCATGACAACACCTTTTCCCCCTCAGGAGACTGACAAAAATATTGGCATGGGTCTCCATATACTTGAATAATTATACAGCTGCACCATCGAGAGCATCCTGACAGGTTGCATCACAGCCTGGCAACTGCTCGGCATCTGACCATAAAGCGCTAAAGAGGGTAGGGCTTTATGGTCCAATACATCACTGGGGCCAAGCTTCCTGCCATCCAGGACCTATATACTTGGCGGGTTCAGAGGAAGGACCCAAAAATTGTAAAAAAAGACTCCAGTCATCCAAGTCATAGACTGTTCTCTCTGCTACCGCATGTTAAGTGGTACCGGAGCGCCAAGTCTAGGTCCAAAAGGCTCATTAACAGCTTCTACCCCCAAGCTATAGGACTGCTGAACAATGAATTAAAAGGCCACCAAGACTACTTACAATGACCCCCCTCTTTGTTTTTACACTGATGCTTCTCGCTGTTTGCATAGTCACTTTACCCAAAACTACATGTACAAACTACCTCAACTAACCTGTACTCCCGCACATCGACTCGGTACCACCTATATATAGCCTCGTTATTGTTATGTAATTTAATTGTGTTACTTTTTATTTTATACCTTCGTTTATTTAGTCCATATTTTTTTACTCTATTTCTTGAATTGCATCGTTGGTTAAGGGATTGTACGTAAGCATTTCACGGTAAGATTTACACCTTCGGTGCATGAAAAGCAAGAGAACATTTCATACAGTCAGCTTTGGAGAAGTAAAAACCCCATAATGAAAATCACCAGCTTCCATCTAAAACTTTAGAGAAATTAAGATATTTCCATTCTTACCTGCAGGTGCTCAGTAGAGCTGCTGCTCAGCTCGTCTCCAGACTCCGAGTCGTTGCGTCTCTCCGAACCCTCTGAGTCACAGTGCCCTGGGGGCATCTCCACATTCAGGGGCACCCTGCGGAGCTCAGGGGAAGAGGCATCGGCACGGGGCAGCGTGTTACATCCTCGTCCAGCAGCATGGCTGTGAGGGTGGGTGTGGTTGTTCTTTATAATGTCTGCCAGGGCCCTGTCATGGTTTGTGAGCCTGCCAGGGTCTCTACCAGGATTCTGGTTGGCGTCCCTGTCCCTGCGCTGGCTCGGAGGGGTGAGGGCAGCCCCCGACGATGAGGAGGGGGAGGGTGACGAGGGAGAGGGCCGGCTGAAACTGGTCAAGTTCAGGTTCTCGTTAGAGACGCTTGCCTTGACCAAGACCGAGTTTCCCCCGCTCCCCCCACCGTGATGCCCCAGGTGCAGAGGCTTGGGAGGGGGCATGAGGGCCTTGCGGACCTCTCTGACATACTGCGCTGGTATGTAAAACGCCTTGGTTCCCTCCTCTTTCTTGACTTGCCACCAGTCCTCGTTGGTCTTCTTCACCAGCATGTAGCACTCTCCCTGGCGGATGGAGATCTGGCGCTCCTTGGCCTTGTACTCATAATCATACTCCACCTCAATGTACACCTGGCCTGGGGCAATGGGCAGCTCACACCCACGCCCCTCTCGATCTGACGCCATGACCGTGAAAATGCTGTCTGGACCTTACCACCGCAGGGACACAGCCTGGCTCTGCATGTCCCACTGTGTAACTGGGGAGAAGGAAACAGGGGAGCGAGATTAGGCCTATGTTATGATAACATTAGTACACATACAGACAAGGGTTGAAAATGCTGTTAAAACATTCCTGGAATCAGGAGGGAAATCAGCAAGAGATCTGGAATCGTCTAATGCCAAGATTTCTGGTCTTGCATCCTTCGTTTAGACAGACACACACAATATAGAATGGATGGATGGGATGAGGGAGCATAGACTGAAGACTTTCCCCAAGTCTATGTAAACTCAGTAAGAGTTGTGCTCCTAGCCTAAGAAGCTGCCTGACAGGTAGATAAGATTACACAAACACACAGTGTGAGGGACTGGGACTCAGGAGCATAGCCTGAAGAGAAGACTGATTCAGTAACCCCCATACACAAGGGTCTATGGTGTAGTACATTGAGAGTTGTGCTGCTCCTAGCCTGAGTGGTAGATAAGATCAGAGCAGTGACATTCAAAGTAGGGGCTGCAACCCCCCTAGTGGGGTCGCCGGGGAACTACAATGGGTTGCCAAAAATAAAAAATACATTTGAACAAAAACTTTTAAAAAGTACAGATTATTGTATGGGACAATTATCATAATTTTGTTTTGTTTTGAGTAAATGTATTTATTGGTTTCTTTTCAGTTTGATAACTGATGAACATTTTATGAATTGAAGGATATTAATTGGGTTTGTATACCTCTGGATTAGAGGCTGTGAGCAGGGCTCTAAATGCAACTAAAAAGGTTGCATATGCTCTCATATTTTTCTGTGCAACCTGGAATTCTAATTTTTGGGAGCACCAGAGCACCTAGAAAATCGCCTAGATAACAATTGTTACTAATGATCAGTCTGCGCTTTACCGCAACCCCCGAGTACAGAGTACCCTCCCTCCCACTCCTGCTTGCATCCAGTTGCCGGGCCCCACACACACCAAACCTGTCACTCAAGCAGCCAGTTCCTCCATTCTCTCAGCATGCTGTCAAATCATTCACAACAGATTCTTCTCAAACAAGAAAGATGCTGCTTTCCACATTGCTTCTAAATATTAATCCAGATGTTTCTATTAGTCTAATCCAGATGTTTCTATTCTATAGGCTATTATTAGTTTGTGTTTCTTGAACTCTGCAAAACACTAAAGGAAGTTGCCGTTTGCCTAACAATGCTAATCGCTAACTCTAATTGGATAGTTGGCTAGCTAAATACCATTTTGCTAAATTCACGAGCTAGTAGTGCTGGGGTGGGGGGGTTGATCGTTCCATATCGTAATATTATATCTATACTTTGACTCCAAGAATCGATGTGCAAAAATGATACAAATGATAAAAGTTGACACACATACTCATTCCATTTTCTTCATTGTAGGATAATAGTGAAGACAACACTATTAAATAACACATGGAATCATGTAGTAACCAAAAAAAAAGTGTTAAACAAATCAAAATATATTTTATACTTGAGATTCTTGAAAGTAGCCACCCTTTGCTTTGATGACAGCTTTGCACACTCTCAACCAGCTTAATGAGGTAGTCACCTGGAATGCATTTCAATTAACAGGTATGCCTTATTAAAAGTTAATTAGAGAAATTTCTTTCCTTAATGCATTTGAGCCAATCAGTTGTGTTGTTACAAGGTGGGAGGGGTATACAGAAGATAACTCTATTTGGTAAAAGACAAAAGGAAAGGAAGACAGAGTTACCTCTGCTGCAGAGGGTAAGTTCATTAGAGTTAACTGCACCTCAGATTGCAGCCCAAATAAATGTGTCAGAGTTCAAGTAACAGACACATCTCAACTAGGGATGCATGATATAAAAATCGGCAAGCATATCGGAATCGGTCGATATTAGCTAAAAATGCCAACGTCAGCATGGGTCCGATGTCAATTTTGGTGCTGATGTGCAAAACCGATGTTAAAGTTTACGTGCATACCTATATAATGTAGGTAGATGACGTAATGACGCCACCAAAAAATACAGAGCTCCACAGAACATAAGCAGAAAAATACGAAGTGCACACTTTCAACAACTAAAACAAGTTCAAGTTGAGCAGTCATTTGAAAGGGTAAGAACATTTCAGCGAGACAACTCAAAGGCAAAATCCATTAACGCCAAGATAATGGAATTCATTGCCTTTGACAAGCAACCAGTCTCTGCCGCGGATGATGTTGGGTTTCGCCGACTGGTCGAGCCCCGGCACAGACTACTAAGTAGGTGGTATTTTTCAGATGTTTCCCTATCGGATTTACACAGTATTGTTGACACGCACATCTATGAGCTACTTGCTTACTGCTATTAGCTTCACAACTGACATTTGGACCAGCGATGTCAGCCCCATTAGCATGCAGAGTCTGACAGCACAGTGGGTCGACAAGGATTTCGTACTGAGGAAAGCCGTATTGCGTTGCTTAAGAATCCTCATACCGCTGCTGCCATTTCAAATGGTATTTGAGAACATGTTTGAAACATGAACACAAGAAAATATAAAACAACTAAATTGGAATATATCGAATCTCCCATTCCTCTCTATTTAAAACAACAAAAAAAGCTGTTGTGCAGAAACTCACTGCCTTCCTGAAGACAATCAATGTATACAAAATGCTTCAGTCTGGTTTTAGACACCATCATAGCGCTGAGACTGCACTTTTAATGGCGTCAGACTGAGGCTCTGCATCTGTCCTCGTGCTCCTTGACCTTAGTGCTGCTTTTGATACCATCGATCAGCACACTCTTTGGAGAGATTGGAAAACCCAAATTGGTCTACACAGACAAGTTCTAGCCTGGTTTAGCCTGGTTTAGAAAGATATCAGTTTGTCTCTATGGATGGTTTGTCCTCTGACAAATCAACTGTACATTCCGGTGTTCTTCAAGGCTCCGTTTTAGGACCACTATTGTTTTCACTATATATATTTTACCTCTTGGTGATGTCATTCAGAAACATAATGTTAACTTTCACTGCTATGCGGATGACACACAGCTGTACATTTGGATGAAACATGATGAAGCCCTAAAATTGCCCTCCTGGAAGGGCTTTTTAAACTCGGACAAAACGGAGATGCTTGTTCTTGGTCCCGAGAAACAAAGAGATCTTCTGTTGAATCTCACAATTACTCTTCATGGTTGTACAGTTGTCTCAAACAAAAAAAAACTGAAGGACCTCGGCGTTACTCTGGACCCTGATCTCTCGTCTGACGAACATATCAAGACAGCTTTATCGGGGGGGCAGAGCTAGCATGTTGGAGTGAACGGCTGTGCGTGAGAGGCTCCTGCAACTTTTTTGCGAAATAATCTAATTTAACCTACTTTATGGCACTTTTTACAACAAACGTTTCTTTCTAATACAAGATTGTAACTTTTTATATGAAAATGCTGAGTAATAAGCGACCAAAGGACAATAAATCCACAGCGGAGGCCTACTCTCCACTAAACAACGAGACAGACATGGCGGGAGGCACATGCAACAACGTGACACTTACAGAACTTACCCGGGCTCTGGGGGAGCTACGTGTTGCTATAGCTGAGGATCTTAAGGCCACTATTGCTGAACTGGACACCAAAATCGAGAGCATCATTCGAACGGCCGCTTCGCATGGCCAGAGTATTGTGGACCTTGAGAAAGCTTCTGAATTCAACGCTGGTAGGATCGACGAGTTAGAGAAGCTATGCACGTCATTGCAGGATACTGTGCAGAGGCTTTCTGTGAAAGTGGTGGACCTGGAGGGCCGATCCAGACGTAATAACCTTCGCGTTGTTGGTCTGGCAGAGGGGATAGAGGCGGGCTCTCGCCCTACCGACTTCTTCGCCAAGCTATTGAAGGATGCAATGGGATCGGATGTTTTGGATTCGGATCCCCAGCTGGACCGCGCACATCGCTCCCTTGTCCCAGGGCCTGGACCGGGCCAACGTCCAGTAATAATCTGTTGTCACAGTTTCAAGACCAAGGATCTTATCCTGCGTGAAGCTCGAATGAGGGGCAACCTGTCACATAAAGGGCATCCATTCCGTGCCTATGAGGATTATGCGCCCGATGTGGCAAAGCATTGCGCCGACTACAGAGATGTCATGACCAAACTCTACAAACTCCATCTTCGCCCAGCCTTACTCTTCCCTGCAAGACGAAGAATTACCCCGCCTTCCGGTGAGAAGATTTGTCTCTCCTCGGTTTTGGACGCAGAGAAGTTTATCCGGGGATATACACCAATCCCCCGTACAGGTTAGAGTGCCTTGTTATTGCGTGTTAGGGTCTGCTCATGGAATCCATACTATACCATATTGGGTGAAAACGTATTAAACGGGCTCAACAAGGGCTACCGAGCATGTAAGACGCTGAGCAGACCAATGGATGGCGGTCAGAGCTCTCATTTAACGTTAAATTCACTTTCATCCCGGCTGTGCTCAGCGATGCATATTTTTTACTTCCAGGTTTGATCACTGACACCTTCGGACGGATATACTTATATTCCCCCACTTTTGTTTTGTTTCGTTATTTATTTTACAATCCTTACATTACTCTTACTACCATACCATTTATTTATTGCTTGCAGGGTACTGGGGGTGATGGTTGGGAGGGGGCAGACACCTGGTTAGCAAGTTGATGTTTTGTGCCGTTCTGCCGCTGTCTAGCCGTTGGGCCTCTCTCCCGACTAGAGTCCCAGCAGCCCTCTGTAGTGCTTATGTATGTGTAGGTGTGCATACATATAATTACTATTTGTACTCTATTACTATTTTCTCTTAGCATTTTAGTATTATGTATGTGTATATTTTAAATCAGTGTAGATTGTTATTCTGGGGTATGAATGTTTGTATGTATATGTATGCATATATATATATATATATATATATATATATATATGTATATATATGTATATATATATGTATGTATGTATGTATGTATAAGGTATATATTTTTAATTAAACATGTTTTTTTTTTAATGGGGGGAACGTTTAATTTAACAAATCCTTGTTCCGATCTCCTGACCCACAGTATGTAAAGGTACGGCTGACTATGTCGGTTGCGGATGGTTTATTTTTTGACTGGCAGTGCTTAGCAATATCATCTTGAGGCTATATCTTGCTTATCTCTGGGATTGACCCAGGATGACGCTTAAATGCGCAATATGTTTAAGTTGCAACTTATTCGGTTTAGGTTTACATTACATTACTCTTACTAGTAGAAGTTCTAGGATAATGAGAGGTGAACGTATAGTTGGGATTTTATTTTTGTTTTACCTCTTGTTTGAGGTCGCGCCGTGCTTTTTTGGCATCGGCCAGACAATGTGTTTATTATTTTTATTTTTCCTTTTTTTTCTCTCCTGTTTGTACATGCCTGTTAAATGTGGGTTGATGGGGGTAAGTGTTGGGGAAATTAGGGGAACAGGGTGGGAAGTAAAGGTGCTTGCAGGGGGAGGGGTGGGTTGGATACTGCTCGGGTGTAGGTGCTACATTTTTTATTTTTTTATTTTACCTTTATTTAACCAGGCAAGTCAGTTAAGAACATATTCTTATTTTCAATGACGGCCTGGGAACAGTGGGTTAACTGCCTGTTCAGGGGCAGAACGACAGATTTGTACCTTGTCAGCTTCCGGTTACTAGTCCAACGCTCTAACCACTAGGCTACGCTGCTGCCCCCCATATGCTGAGCGTGATGGTTTGGTGCGCTTTCTTACCTTTTTATCAAGTTACATGGTATGCAGGCCACCATAGGAACTACAAACGAGAGGAGGGCGGGGCTTACATTCACTTCCTGGAATGTCAAGGGTTTAAACGAACCAATTAAGAGGGGCAAGGTCCTAGCCCACTTGAAAGCACTCTCGCCTGATATTATATTTTTGCAAGAAACCCATCTGAAGAATAACTCTCATAGCAGACTTAAGTGTAGGTGGGTGAGGCAAGTGTATCACTAACTTCTCTGCCAAAACGAGAGGCACAGCGACTCTGGTACGGAAAGGAATTCCCTTTCTACATAAAACCACTATTGTGGATAAAGAGGGTCGGTATGTGATCGCAATAGGAGAAATCCACTCTACCTCAGTAACTCTACTAAATATCTAATGGGCCAAACATTGACAACCCCTCTTTTTTCAAAAGAGTCCTTGCCCTGATTCCAGATATCTCCCATACTAACCTGGTCATTGGAGGGGACCTTAACTGTGTGCTAGACCAATATTTGGATAGATCCTCTACCCGGCGAACCCCTACCTCCTATTCAAGCGAATTCTTGAATACCTACATAAAAAATTCAAACTTATTTGATATATGGAGGATCGCTAACCCTACGGGTAGAGAATACTCCTTTTACTCTCATGTTCACAAGGTTTACACTCGAATTGACTACTTTTTGTTGGATGCTAGACTACTCCCCTATACCTGTAAGGTTAGGTATCATGATATTATAATATCGGACCACAGTCCACTCACCTTCTCCCTGAGATTGGGTGACATTGTACCAAACGAGAGGGTCTGGAGGTTGAATCCTCAGCTCCTCACAGAACCAACATTCTGTGAATATCTTAAAGACCAAATTAAATTTTTCTTTGATACCAACGACAACACAGAGACCTCCCCAGCATTATTGTGGGAAACACTGAAGGCTTATCTGAGGAGGCTGTATCATCTCCTTTCAGGATGCCAGGAGTAGGCAAAACAGAGGAAAACTGGAAGAACTAGAGGGACAAATTCACTTACTGGATAGGGAGAATGCTAGCCACCCATCTATGGAGAAACATAAAAAAATGACCTCTTTAAAATTTGAATATAATCAGATTCTCTCAGCTAAAATTGTTAAATCTTGTCTCTATGCCAAGCAAAAATATTTTGAGTTTGGTGACAAACCACACAAATTACTCGCCAGACAACTTCGAAAAAATGTGAGTGAGCGAATGATTCACAGGGTTAAATCTGCACCTGGGGAATTACTCTCTTCCCCCAAAGACATCAATGACAGATTCCGGCAGTTTTATGAGACTCTATATACATCTAAAGCGGATCCTAACCCCTTAATTATGCAAACATTTTTGGAGGACTGTAATCTTCCTGCCCTGAACCAGGAAGATTCTAACTTCCTGAATAAGGAAATATCTCTTGATGAAATTCAAGAAACAATTACATCTCTAAAGAGTGGCAAGACCCCGGGCCCAGATGGATACCCTGGTGAATTCTATAAAACATTCAGCAACATGCTCTCTCCCTATCTGCACAAAATGTTGATTCAGGCCAATGAGGATGGAGCTCTCCCTTCTACTTTGGACGAAGCGTTCATTACAGTTATACATAAGAAGGGTAAAGATCCAGAAGATGTAGGGTCATACAGACCAATATCTCTCCTTAATACAGACCAAAAGATTTTAGCAAAAACTCTGGCTAACAGGCTTAGCACTTTAATTGGCAAATTGGTCCATTCGGATCAGACCGGCTTTATCCCTAACAGAAACTCATTCTTCAATCTCAGGCGCCTCTTCAATATTATGTATTCTCAGAGGTTACCCAACGTCGACCTTGCCGTCATATCTCTTGACGCCGAAAAGGCCTTTGACCAAGTTGAGTGGCCCTATCTATTCAAGGTCCTACAGAAATGTAATATTGGATCCAGGTTCATAAATTGGATCCAGCTTTTATATAGGAACCCCTGTGCCAGAATACTCACTAACCAATCATTGTCGCCCCGATTTAACCTCAACAGGGGGACAAGGCAGGGTTGTGCGCTGTCGCCTATGCTCTTCGCCCTAATTATCGAACCGCTCGCTCAGACGATTAGATCTCATGCAGCAATACACGGCTATAATACTAAAGATACTCTAAATAAGATCTCCCTATACGCAGATGACATCCTCCTCTATGTAACAGAACCCCAGGCTAGTTTCCCAGCTATTCTTGATGTGATCAATTTGTTTGGTACCTTCTCGGGATACAGAATAAATTGGAACAAGAGTTAATTAATGCCCATACGGTCGCAAAATACCTCCTGGCTAGAACATCTCCCATTTAAGTTATCTTCAGAAAAATTTACCTACCTAGGAATTGTAGTTACCAAACAATACTCCTTACTATTTAAAGAGAATTTCCCCTCTCTGATACAAAAACTCAAAGCAAACATACTATTTTGGAGAACTCTCCCAATTTCCTTGCTCGGAAGAATTAATGCCATTAAAATGGTCTTCCTCCCACAACTGCTCTACCTATATCAGAACATCCCAGTATTCATACTTAAATCCTTTCATAAACAACTGGACTCAATAATCAATCCTTTCATCAGGGATTATAAAACACACAGGATAGGTAAAAAACACCTCTGTAAATCCAAGATGGAAGGAGGATTGTCTCTCCCAAATTTGATATTTTATTACTGGGCCGCTAACCTCTGCATTGTTACGTTTCTGTTGTATGACGTACTCCCGGCATCCAGCTGGCTTAGTATGGAGCATGAGGAGTGTCACCCCTTCTCTATTGGCGCTGTGATTTTGTCGCCTGTCAATCTGGAGATGTCACTTTATTGTAACAATCCTATTATACATAGCACAGTCCGAATCTGGAAGCAAATTAAAGTCCACTTTGAGCTTAGACCAATGTCATTCATGCTCCCTGTCGCCAGGAATCCCTCCTTTGCCCCTTCTAACCTTGATAACACCTTTGAGCGATGGGGAGAGTTGGGGATAAGTACCAAAGGGGATTTATACATAGAAGGGACCTTTGCTTCCTTTGAGTTGCTGAGGGAAACTTATAATCTTCCCAGAAGTAATTTTTTCAGATACCTACAAATTAGAGACTACGTTAGGAAACACCTCCCAAAATTTGGGAATGCTAAACCTTCCATGTTTCACGGATGCATAAAAATATGCCCCACCTCAGATAAACTGATATCGCGTCTATATGATGCTTTTCAATCTGTTAGCACACCTTCTACTGATGCCATCAAGGCAAAATGGGAGGAAGAACTAGGGACTGACATCTCGGTGGCAGACTGGGAAGAGAGCTTGGAGTATATCCACACATGCTCCATTATTTCCAGACATAGTCTCATGCAATTCAAGGTATTACACAGATTACACTATTCCAAAACTAAACTGCATAGGATATTTCCTGACACATCCCCTACATGTGATAAATGTCAGGCTACGCAGGGTACACTACTCCACTGCTTTGCCCTATGCTCTAGCTTGCATGGTTATTGGTGTGGAATTTTTAGGATCCTCTCTGAAGTTTTGGAGACTTCAATAGATCCAGACCCGCTTCTGATAATCCTGGGAGTATCTGAGTCTCTAAATGGATTAACCAACCCCCAAAAACAACTAATCTCGTATGGTCTCATCTCGGCAAAAAAACTAATCTTGTTGTTTTGGAAAAGGAGGGAAGCGCCCTCTACCAAATTATGGCTCAGTGAATTGGCAAACACTGTACACTTAGAAAGAATTAGATATATTCTGAACAATAAATTATCAACAGTTGATAAAATCTGACAGCCTTTCCTCTCCTACTTGGACGAGTCGGCGCTGTGAATTTGTACTTATTCACGCACTTTCAATTGTAATATTTTAATCTACCTTTGGGCACCATGTGCTGGCCCTGCCACCCGAGCAGTTAGGAGGGGGGAATAGGGGATGGGGGGGATAGGAGGGACCTCTTCCCTCTTTCTTTCTACGTGTCCTTGTTTTGTATGTCGTGTTTTGTATTATTTGTTCTGCACCCAGAACTCTGGGTCTTGTTGTTCCTGTCGGCTCTTTAATGTTTAGATAAGAATTGTATACCTGTCATGTATACCTGTACACCATTCTTGTGTGTGTTTAATAAAAATAT
>NC_068435.1:40373426-40414094 GCF_023373465.1 Oncorhynchus keta | reverse complement strand
GTGGGGTGGATTCATCTCTGTGGTGGCCAGCCTGTCCGTGGGGGTGGATTCATCTCTGTGGTGGCCAGCCTGTCCGTGGGGGTGGTCCTGTGGTGGCCAACCTGTCCGTGGGGGTGGATCCATCTCTGTGGTGGCCAGCCTGTCCGTGGGGGTGGATTCACCTCTGTGGTGGCCAGCCTGTCCGTGGGGGTGGATTCATCTCTGTGGTGGCCAGCCTGTCCGTGGGGGTGGATCCATCTCTGTGGTGGCCAGCCTGTCCGTGGGGGTGGATCCATCTCTGTGGTGGCCAGCCTGTCCGTGGGGGTGGATCCATCTCTGTGGTGGCCAGCCTGTCCGTGGAGGTGGATCCATTTGATTTTCAACTCAGTTAATGAAAGTGCGTGTCAAACAAAAGACAGAGATTGAATGGAGTTCCCACAACTGGAGTTCCCACATATGCTGAGCAATTGTTGGCTGCTTTTCCTTCACTCTGCGGTCCAACTCATCCCGAGTGGTGCAGTGGTCTAAGTCGTCCGGGTTAGGGTTTGGCCGGGGTAGGCCGTCATTGTAAACAAGAATTTGTTCTTAACTGACTTGGATGGTTAAATAAAGGTTAAAGGTTAAATACATAAAAATAGGTTGGGTGAGGTCAGGTCATCTGATGCAGCACTCCATCACTCTCTTTCTTGGTCAAATAGCCCTTACACAGCCTGGAGCTGTGTTGGGTCATTCTCTAGTTGAAAAACAAATTATAGTCCCACTAAGGGCACACCAGATAGGATGGCGTATCGCTGCAGAATGCTGTGGTAGCCATGCTGGTTAAGTGTGCCTTGAATTCTAAATAAATCACTGACAGTGTCACCAGCAAAGCACCATCACACCTCCTCCTTGCTTCACAGTGGGAACCACACATCCTGAGATCATCAGTTCAGTACTCTGCATCTCACAAAGACACGGCGGTTGGAACCAACAATCTCATTTGGACTCATCAGACCAAAGGACAGACTTCCACCGGTCTAATGTCTATTGCTCGTGTTTCTTGGCCCAAGCAAGTTTCTTCTTCTTGTTGATGTCCTTTAGTAGGGGTTTCTTTGCAGAAACCTCCTATGAACAGTTGATGTTGAGATGTGTCTGTTACTTGAACTCTGTGAACTCTAATGAATTTATTCTCTGCAGCAGAGGTAACTCTGGGTCTTCCTTTCCTGTTGCGGTCCACATGAGAACCAGTTTCATCTTAGTGCTTTATCGTTTTTTTGTGGCTGCAATTGAATGAACTTTAAAAGTTCTTGAAGTTTTTTGGATTGACTGACCTTCATGTTTTAATGTAATGATGGAATGTTGTTTCTCTTTGCTTATTTGAGCTGTTTTACCATAATATGAACTTGGTGTTTTACCAAATAGGGCTATCTTCTGTATTGCACCCCTACCGTTTCACAATACAACTGATTGGCTTAAACACATTAAGAAGGAAAGAAATTCCACAAACGAACTCTTAATGAGGCACACCTGCTCATTGAAATGCATTTAGGTGACTAGCTGATGAAGCTGATTGAGAGAATTCCAAGAGTGTAAAAATGTCTCTACCACATCTCCGGATTCCTACCGCAAGCTCTGAACCTTTGCTCCGGATCATCGCAGCTAGCTAGCTGCTATCCGAGTGGCTACTCCTGGCTAACGTCTCTAACGTCCCCCGAAGCAAGCACCAGGTAGCTTCAATTACCTCTTTTGCCAGTTGGCCTGAACTCTTTGCTGCCGACACAGAGCCCCGCCGATCCATCAAAACTGGTCTACCGACGTAACCGTCCGAGGGGGTTTCTGTCCCAAAGCAAGCACCAGTTAGCCTGGAGCTAGCCTGGAGCTCGGCCGTTCTCCCGGCTAGCTGAAAAATTCCATCAGATAATTCCTGGGCTTCAATACCTCTTCTGCCAATTGGCCTGGACCCTTTGCTGCCGACACGGAGCCCCGCCGAACCATCACGATTGGTCTGCAGACGTAACCGACCGAGGAGGTTTCAACAGACTCTCCTGTTGCGATGTCCCCCTGAGGCCCATCTGCTAGCCTGCTGCTAGCCCCGGCCTGCTAGCTATCTGAATCGTCGTGCCTCCAGCTAGCCTAACTGCTCACTGGACCCTTTGATCACGCAGCTACACATGCCTCTCCCTAATGTCAATATGCCTTGTCTACAGTGCCTTGCGAAAGTATTCGGCCCCCTTGAATTTTGCGACCTTTTGCCACATTTCAGGCTTCAAACATAAAGATATAAAACTGTATTTTTTTGTGAAGAATCAACAACAAGTGGGACACAATCATGAAGTGGAACGACATTTATTGGATATTTCAAACTTTTTTGACAAATCAAAAACTGAAAAATTGGGCGTGCAAAATTATTCAGCCCCCTTAAGTTAATACTTTGTAGTGCCACCTTTTGCTGCGATTCCAGCTGTAAGTCGCTTGGGGTATATCTCTCTCAGTTTTGCACATCGAGAGACTTACATTTTTTCCCATTCCTCCTTGCAAAACAGCTCGAGCTCAGTGAGGTTGGATGGAGAGCATTTGTGAACAGCAGTTTTCAGTTCTTTCCACAGATTCTCGATTGGATTAAGGTCTGGACTTTGACTTGGCCATTCTAACACCTGGATATGTTTATTTTTGAACCATTCCATTGTAGATTTTGCTCTATGTTTTGGATCATTGTCCTGTTGGAAGACAAATCTCCGTCCCAGTCTCAGGTCTTTTGCAGACTCCATCAGGTTTTCTTCCAGAATGGTCCTGTATTTGGCTCCATCCATCTTCCCATCAATTTTAACCATCTTCCCTGTCCCTGCTGAAGAAAAGCAGGCCCAAACCATGATGCTGCCAACACCATGTTTGACAGTGGGGATGGTGTGGTCAGGGTGATGAGCTGTGTTGCTTTTACGCCAAACATAACGTTTTGCATTGTTGCCAAAAAGTTCAATATTGGTTTCATCTGACCAGAGCACCTTCTTCCACATGTTTGGTGTGTCTCCCAGGTGGCTTGTGGCAAACATTAAACAACACTTTTTATGGATATCTTTAAGAAATGGCTTTCTTCTTGCCACTCTTCCATAAAGGCCAGATTTGTGCAATATACGACTGATTGTTGTCCTATGGACAGAGTCTCCCACCTCAGATGTAGATCTCTGCAGTTCATCCAGAGTGATCATGGGCCTCTTTGCTGCATCTCTGATCAGTCTTCTCCTTGTATGAGCTGAAAGTTTAGAGGGACGGCCAGGTCTTGGTAGATCTGCAGTGGTCTGATACTCCTTCCATTTCAATATTATCGCTTGCACAGTGCTCCTTGGGATGTTTAAAGCTTGGGAAATCTTTTTGTATCCAAATCCGGCTTTAAACTTCTTCACAACAGTATCTCGGACCTGCCTGGTGTGTTCTTTGTTCTTCATGATGCTCTCTGCACTTTTAACGGACCTCTGAGACTATCACAGTGCAGGTGCATTTATACGGAGACTTGATTACACACAGGTGGATTGTATTTATTATCATTAGTCATTTAGGTCAACATTGGATCATTCAGAGATCCTCACTGAACTTCTGGAGAGAGTTTGCTGCACTGAAAGTAAAGGGGCTGAATAATTTTGCACGCCCAATTTTTCCGTTTTTGATTTGTTAAAAAAGTTTGAAATATCCAATAAATGTCGTTCCACTTCATGATTGTGTCCCACTTGTTGTTGATTCTTCACAAAAAAAATACAGTTTTATATCTTTATGTTTGAAGCCTGAAATGTGGCAAAAGGTCGCAAAGTTCAAGGGGGCCGAATACTTTCGCAAGGCACTGTATTGCTGTTTTGGTTAGTCATTTTTGTCTTATTTCACTGTAGAGCCTCCAGCCCTGATCAATATGCCTTAGCTAGCCTACTCCTCCTCTGTTCCTCTGGTGATTTAGACGTTAACCCAGGCCCTGCAGCCCCCAGCACCACTCCCATTCCCCAGGCGCTCTCATTTGTTGACTTCTGTAACCGTAAAAGCATTGGTTTCATGCATCTCTGGCCTACGAGCGCTGGAGAGGGAGAGCGGGTGCAGGCGTGACAACTGCACTGTATACAAAACTGTGAATATGTACAGTTGAAGTCGGAAGTTTACATACACTTAGGTTGTAGTCATTAAAACTTGTTTTTTAACCACTCCACAAATGTCTTGTTTACGAACTATAGTTTTGGCAAGTCGGTTAGGACATCTACTTTTTTACAAAAAAGTTTACAGACAGATTATTTCACTTATAATTCACTGTATCACAATTCCAATTGGTCAGAAGTTTACATACACTAAGTCGACTGTGCCTTTAACTTAAACAGCTTGAAAAATTCCAGAAAATGATGTTATGGCTTTAGAAGAAGCTTCTCATCATTTGAGTCAATTGGAGGTGTACCTGTGGATGTATTTCAAGACTTACCTTCAAACTCAGTGCCTCTTTGCTTGACATCATGGGAAAATCTAAATAAATTAGCCAAGACCTCTGAAAATACATTGTAGACCTCCACAAGTCTGGTTCATCCTTGGGAGCAATTTCCAAACGCCTGAAGGTACCACGTTCATCTGTACAAACAATAGTACGCAAGTATAAACACCATGGGACCACGCAGCCGCCATAACGCTCAGGAAGGAGACACGTTCTGTCTTCTAGAGATGAACGTGCTATGGTGCGAAAAGTGCAACTCAATCCCAGAACAGCAGCAAAGGACCTTGTGACAATGCTGGAGGAAACAGATACAAAAGTATCTATATCCACAGTAAAACAAGTCCTATATCGACATAACCTGAATGGCCGCTCAGCAAGGAAGAAACCACTGCTCCAAAACCACCATAAAAAAAGTCAGACTACGGTTTGCAACTGCACATGGGGACAAAGATCGTACTTTTTGGAGAAATGTCCTCTGGTCTGATGAAACAAAAATAGAACTGTTTGGCCATAATGACCATTGTTATGTTTGGAGGAAAAAGGGGGAGGCTTGCAATCCGAAGAACTCCATCCCAACCGTGAAGCACAGGGTTGGCAGCATCATGTTGTGGGGGTGCTTTGCTGCAAGAGGGACTGGTGCACTTCACAAAATAGATGGCATCATGAGGAGGAACATTATGTGGATATATTGAAGCAACATCTCAAGACATCAGTCAGGAAGTTAAAGCTTGGTCGCAAATGGGTCTTCCACATGGACAATGACCCCAAGCATACTTCCAAAGTTGTGGCAAAATGGCTTAAGGACAACAAAGTCAAGGTATTGGAGTGGCCATCACAAAGCCCAGACCTCAATCCCATAGAAAATGTGTGGGCAGAACTGAAAATGTGTGTGCGAGCAAGGAGGCTTACAAACCTGACTCAGTTACACCAGCTCTGTCAGGAGGGATGGGCCAAAATTCACCCAATTTATTGTGGGACACTTGTGGAAGGCTACCTGAAACGTTTGACCCAAGTTAACAACGGTTTACTATGTGACTCTGGATGCAGTGTCCCACATGAAAAATACTACACTTTACTGTATAATACTACATTACTTACTATACTACACACAGTGGTATCCCTCAATCATGTGTAGAATTTTGTAGAATACTATAGTAAATAATATAGTATTATTCACTCAAAAACACAATGTACAGTAATGTCTGCAAAAACACTACCGTTTTTTAAAAACTATAGTAAATACTACAGTATTTAATTTGCATACTATATACCCTGGCCATTCCCCTTCCCCATGTTAAAATTATGCCACCCATATTTGAGAAACCTACATGCCAAGTATGGACCATATATTGTGTTCTGGATGTCATAAGGTGAATGCACCAATTTGTAAGTCGCTCTGGATAAGAGCGTCTGCTAAATGACTTATATGTAAATGTAAATGTGTTCCCTACAGGTTATCGAAAAGAGCAGAAGCGCTGAAAAATCAGTTTATACACAAGTTATACCTACCTACAGGTTGTGGGAAATGTGCTCTTACTATTTCTCCAGTCGGTTTCCTCAAGGTTTCCTCACTTCTATGTCAAAGATAATAAAACAAAAACACTATAGTTAATACAACAGTCATGTTCACAAAAACACTACAGTAAATGCTACAGTATACTGCAGTCCTCAGAAACACTACAGTAAATGCTACAGTAAACTGCAGTCTGCAAAAACACTACAGTAAATACTACAGTAAACTGCAGTCCGCAAAAACACTACAGTAAATACTACAGTAAACTGCAGTCCGCAAAGACACTACAATAAATACTACAGTAACTGCAGTCCGCAGAAACACTACAGTAAATACTACAGTAAACTGCAGTCCTCAAAAACACTACCGTAAATATTACAGTAAACTGCAGTCCGCAAAGACACTACAGTAAATACTACAGTAACTGCAGTCCGCAGAAACACTACAGTAAATACTACAGTAAACTGCAGTCCGCAAAAACACTACAGTAAATGCTACAGTATACTGAAGTCTGCAAAAACACTACAGTAAATGCTACAGTAAACTGCAGTCTGCAAAAACACTACAGTAAATGCTACAGTATATACTGAAGTCTGCAAAAACACTACAGTAAATGCTACAGTATACTGCAGTCTGCAAAAACACTAGACTAAATACATCAGTATACTGCAGTCTGCAAAAACACTACAGTAAATGCTACAGTATACTGCAGTCCTCAGAAACACTACAGTAAATGCTACAGTAAACTGCAGTCCTCAAAAACACTACCGTAAATATTACAGTAAACTGCAGTCCGCAAATACACTACAGTAAATACTACAGTAACTGCAGTCCGCAGAAACACTACAGTAAATACTACAGTAAACTGCAGTCCGCAAAAACACTACAGTAAATGCTACAGTATACTGAAGTCTGCAAAAACACTACAGTAAATGCTACAGTAAACTGCAGTCTGCAAAAACACTACAGTAAATGCTACAGTATATACTGAAGTCTGCAAAAACACTACAGTAAATGCTACAGTATACTGCAGTCTGCAAAAACACTCGACTAAATACATCAGTATACTGCAGTCTGCAAAAACACTAGACTAAATACATCAGTATACTATTCTGAACAAAAATAGAATTGCAACATGCAACAATTTCAACGATTTTACTGAGTTACAGTTCATATAAGGAAATCAGTCAATTTAATGGTCCTTCTGTGGCTCAGTTGGTAGAGCATGGTGCTTGTAACGCCAGGGTAGTGGGTTCGATTCCCGGGACCACCCATACGTAGAATGTATGCACACATGACTGTAAGTCGCTTTGGATAAAAGCGTCAGCTAAATGGCATATATTATATTATAAATCAATTTGTTACGACCAATGCATTTCACATGACTGGAAATGACGCAGCCACTTAGGAGCCAGGCCTAGCCAATCAGAATGAGTTTTTCCACACAAAAGGGTTTTATTACAGACAGAAATACTCCTCAGTTTCACCAGCTGTCCAGGTGGCTGGTCTCAGACGATTCCACAGGTGAAGAAGCCGGATGTGGAGGTCCTGGACTGGCGTGGTTACACCTGGTCTGCGGTTGTGAGGTCTGGTGGACATTATTGCAGTCAGTATGCCAATTGCATGTTCCCTAAAAGCTTCAGACATCTGTGGCATTGTGTTGTGTGACAAAACTGCACGTTCTATTGTCCCCAGAACAAGTTGCACCTGTATAATGATCATGCTGTTTAGTCAGCTTTTTGATGTGCCACACCTGTCAGGTGGATGGATTATCTTGGCAAAGTAGGATGCTCACTAAAAGGGATGTAAACAAATTTGTGCACATAATTTGAGAGAAATACGTTTTTTGTGCGTATGGAACATTTCTGTGATCTTTTATTTCAACTCGTGAAATAAAATATCATGTTGCGTACATTTTTTGGTTCAGTAGACAATCCACAAAAGACTACATGTATTACTATAGAATACACTACAGTTTTATTTCACTACAGAATTTATACTATAAATACTACAGTAAAGTCTGCAGAAACACTACAGTGAATTTATGCCATAGTATATTATAGCATTTTTTTTTATGTGGGGTTCTATATACAGTATATAATTTCCATTGCAGTTGGACCCATGTTGGGTTGTACATGCAGTTGGGTCTGTGTGAAATGTTGTAGCGCGGTGTGGGAAAGCCTAAACAGTGGTGCACCATACGCTATTCAGACCTGGGTGGGTTCAAATAATATTTGAAATCTATCAAATGTTTGTGTTTGTTTGTTCTAGCCTACCTAGAGTGCCAGATGGGCGGGGCGTTCACCTTTTCAACTATTCTATTAGTGCCATTGTACCAGGCAAGCTCAAGCAAGCGCAGATAAAGTATTTTAAAAATATTTCAAATAGTATTTGAACCGAGGTCTGATGATTTACTGTGTTCCTCCTCACTGATATTGAACATTTTCCATTGAGGCTTTGACTGCTGCCATTGATTTTTGTATTTGCATGGGAATTACTCAAGTCTGATGATTCACAGAGAGATCAAGCGTAATTAAAGAATGTGGAAGAAAATACTCAGAGGTCTCTGAAGAATGAGCTCAGAGAGTGAGAGAGAAAGAGAGAGAGAGAAAGAGAAGGAGAGTAAAATAGATAAAGGAAGATAGCGAGAGAGTAAGAGAAAGGGGGAGGGGCAGAGAGAGAGAGGTGGAGAGAGCAGGATTGTTTTGGAGAGCTGGTAAAAAATGAGGTCATGGGAAGTGAAAGGATTGAGGGTTAGCAGGAGTCCTGTAGCCTGGGCTCCTCCCCTCCTTTTATGAGACGGCCTTTAGCAGCAGTGCCCATAGAATTAGAATGAGTAGAACGGGGGCAGAAGCTCTGACCATGGCAATTGTGGATGGTGAATGGGGATGTCCGTTCTACTTTATTCTAATTCTATGGCTGAATCTTCTCTCTCCAGCTGCACCTGTCCCTCTCTGGGTTGCTCTCAGCAGGAAGGGCCAGGGCCTCCTGGCACAGGTCCTGGCACCGTTTAAAATGCTTAATCCCCATGGCAACGCTATAGCTACCTGCTGAAGTTTCGGTCATATTAAGCGATGGCTCGGATCCACTGAGCGGTGGAACCGCTAAGAGGTCTTTTCAGTGGAGGAGACTGAGACTTTAAACTGTAGCTCTGACTGTCAGTCATACTAGAATCAAGTGTCTTCTTATCTTATCCATGCTACCTAACATAAAACCCATCCATGGGAATTCAGATTCTCTCTCAGGTTGGATTCTATCAAATCAACTTTATATAAAATTTCAGAGAATTACCACGGAGCGGTATACAGGAAGAAAAGCTCCCTTTCGTTATGACAGGGTAGCCTAGTGGTTAGAGCGTTGGACTAGTAACCGGAAGGTTGCAAGTTCAAACCCCCGAGCTGACAAGGTACAAATCTGTCTTTCTGCTCCTGAACAGGCAGTTAACCCACTGTTCCTAGGCCGTCATTGAAAATAAGTGTTTGTTTTTAACTGACTTGCCTCGTTAAATAAAGGTAAAATAAAAATAAAATCATCATAACCAAGTTATGTTAACCAGGTCGTGTGTGTGAGCGTGTGTGTGCTCTGAGGCCAGTTTGATGTGTTTATTAGAGGAAGTGGAGGAAGGGTGGTGAAGGGGAAGAGCAGAGCTGTGTATCATTGCATCCTCAGGTCAAACACACACACACACAGGTCACATTCCTCTCTAGTGTCACATTTTAATCAACCTTAATGACCTCGTTATTGTCTCTAAGGCCTAGATTCAATCAGATCAAGCGTTAACCGGCGATAGCCGACAATTTGGCGTGTCGGAATTGTAACTGCGTTGGAGCTGTCAAATCGGTGAGTGACTGCTCTTGATCATTGTCATGAAGCCACACCTGCACCACTCGCGTTAGACTGCCACAGCACGTATTCTAGCCAATCAGACAGCCAGTATGGCTCCCCGCCTCGAGGTTGGTCAGAAGAGCTGGATGAGCATGGACACACTCTGTATGTTAGTGACTATACTAATGAGAAGGTACTGGGGACTCGCTCTGTGTCTGTCTTCACTGTCATGGCCTCTGAGTTCTTCTCTAATTTACACTTAGACCGGACCACTGCACCATACTAGGTGCTTTTTTAGTGTGTCAGTGATGCTCATCTAGTCGTGTGTGTGTGTGTGTGTGTGTGTGTGTGTGTGTGTGTGTGTGTGTGTGTGTGTGTGTGTGTGTGTGTGTGTGTGTGTGTGTGTGTGTGTGTGTGTGTGTGTGTGTGTGTGTGTGTGTGTGTGTGTGTGTGTGTGTGTGTGTGTGTGTGTGTGTGTGTGTGTGTGTGTGTGTGTGTGTCCGTCCAGTGGATAAAGCATGTTGATGAACAGGGGCGACCCTACTACTACAGTGCTGACGGCTCAAGATCTGAATGGAAGCTGCCCAAGGTATGGCCCAGGACAAGTACACTACCTCCAGTTTACCCTGCGTTCATAACCAAGTGGGAAAAAATCTACTTGAATGCACCTCCAACTGGCAATTACTAGTGGGGAACTCATCTGTCATCCCTGAGCTCCGACATCTCCCACATGGTGACCTCTGACGTCACTTACCAAGGGAATTATCTCCATAACAGCGTTTCTGTAGTTAAATGCAACAGCATATGTTTTTTAAACACTGTCATTTGTTTACAGACATGGTAGCTGTACTTTTATGGTTGACGCAGCTTGTTGGCCATTTCATGGTATCCAATTGGTAGTTTACAGTCTTGTCCCATCGCTCCAACTCCCGTACAGACTCAGGAGAGATGAAGGTCACGCATCCTCCGAAACATGACCCTGCCAAGCGACACTGCTTCTTGACACACTGCTTGCTTAACCCGGAAACCAGCCGCTCCAATGTGTTGGAGGAAACACCGTACAACTGGCGACCGTGTCAGCGTGCATGCGCCCGGCCCACCACGAGTTGCTAGAGTGCGATGGGACAAGGACATCCCGGCCGGCCAAACCCTCCCCTAACCCGTATGATACTGGGCCAATTGTGCGTGACCTCATGGGTCTCCCGGTCGCGGCCGGCTGCGTCATAGCCTGGGATCCAGTCTGCGTTTCTCAATGAGTTCAAAGCCCGTGAATGCATCCAACTGGACTTCACAACTGGTAATTTCCACCTTCCCAGTTGGTTATGAACACAGCATTAGTTTAATAGTTTGGACAGGTTGCTTGTCCCCAAACATAGTTATGCTTATTTGTTTCATATAGGTTAGTCTTTCTCGTTGAAAGTGTTAATGTTTATTAGTACCTCTGTATGATGTTTGTCCCCATCCCCATCTCTCTCTCTCTCGCTCTCTGCACTTTGCTCTCTGCTCTTTGCTCTCTGCTCTTTGCTCTCTGCTCTTTGCTCTCTGCTCTCTGCTCTCTGCTCTTTGCTCTCTGCTCTTTGCTCTTTGCTCTCTGCTCTCTGCTCTCTGCTCTTTGCTCTCTCTCTCTCTCTCTCTCTCTCTCTCTCTCTCTCTCTCTCTCTCTCTCTCTCTCTCTCTCTCTCTCTCTCTCTCTCTCTCTCTCTCTCTCTCTCTCTCTCTCTCTCTCTCTCTCTCTCTCTCTCTCTCTCTCTCTCTCTCTCTCTCTCTCTCTCTCTCTCTCTCTCTCTCTCCTGTAAGGATGTGAGTGTGTCATAAGTGTGGTGTGAGTCCAATATTGAGACAGGAGGTGTAGAACACAATAACAATACGTTGTTGGACACTACAATACCTGTGCTCAAGTTTCTCAGAGTTTCTCTTTTATCCTTATTGGTTGTTGTAACATATGTGATCTGCATCTGTTACTATGGTGTTACTAAGAAGAAGGGCTATACGGTAGAGTTAGAGTACCAGTCAAAGTTTGAACACACCTACTCATTAAAAGGTTTTTCTTTATTTTTACTATTTTCTACATTGTAGAATAATAGTGAAGACATCAAGACGATGAAATAACACATATAACACCAAAAAAGTGTTAAACAAGTGAAAATATATTTTATATTTGAGATTCTTCAAAGTAGCCACCCTTTGCCCTGATGATGGCTTTGCACACTCTTTGCATTCTCTCAACCAGCTTCATGAGGTTGTACATGGAATGCATTTCAATTAACAGGTCTTGTGGGAGTACAGGTCTGCAAGGAAAATGTTACAGTTGTGTAATATTCTCGACAACACAAATGCAACAGTTGTGTCCGCAGTAGAGGGTGAGTTGGTGGTTAGAGAGGTGGTGCTGGGAAGGAATGTTTAGTGGGGTGTTAGTGGGGCTGGGAAGGAATTTTTAGTGGGGTTTTAGTGGGGCTGGGAAGGAATGTTTAGTGGGGCTGGGAAGGAATGTTTAGTGGGGTTTTAGCGGGGCTGGGAAGGAAGGTTTAGTGGGGTGTTAGTGGGGCTGGGAAGGAAGGTTTAGTGGGGTTTTAGTGGGGCTGGGAAGGAAGGTTTAGTGGGGTTTTAGTGGGGCTGGGAAGGAAGGTTTAGTGGGGTATTAGTGGGGCTGGGAAGGAACGTTTAGTGGGTCTGGGAAGGAAGGTTTAGTGGGGTGTTAGTGGGGCTGGGAAGGAAAGTTTAGTGGGGTTTAGGTGGGGCTGGGAAGGAAGGTTTAGTGGGGTTTTAGTGGGGCTGGGAAGGAATGTTTAGTGGGGTGTTAGTGGGGCTGGGAAGGAAGGTTTAGTGGGGTTTTAGTGGGGCTGGGAAGGAAGGTTTAGTGGGGTTTTAGTGGGGCTGGGAAGGAATGTTTAGTGGGGTGTTAGTGGGGCTGGGAAGGAAGGTTTAGTGGGGTGTTAGTGGGGCTGGGAAGGAAGGTTTAGTGTGGTGTTAGTGGGGCTGGGAAGGAATGTTTAGTGGGGTTTTAGTGGGGCTGGGAAGGAAGGTTTAGTGGGGTGTTAGTGGGGCTGGGAAGGAATGTTTAGTGGGGTTTTAGTGGGGCTGGGAAGGAAGGTTTAGTGGGGTGTTAGTGGGGCTGGGAAGGAAGGTTTAGTGTGGTGTTAGTGGGGCTGGGAAGGAATGTTTAGTGGGGTTTTAGTGGGGCTGGGAAGGAAGGTTTAGTGGGGTGTTAGTGGGGCTGGGAAGGAAGGTTTAGTGGGGTTTAAGTGGGGCTGGGAAGGAAGGTTTATTGGGGTTTTAGTGGGGCTGGTAAGGAAGGTTTAGTGGGGTGTTCTGCTTGGAGTGGCGTGAGAAGGAGAGGATAAGGAGAGGAGGAGGAGAGAAGGAGAGGAGGAGGGGATAAAGGAGAGGAGAAGGAGAGGAGGAGGAGATAAAGGAGAGGAGGAGGAGAGAAGGAGAGGAGAAGGAGAGGAGGAGGGATAAAGGAGAGGAGGAGAGAAGGTTTCACTGGAGAAGAAAAAGGAGGAGACAAAGAAGTGATCGACAGTGAGGGGAGGGTGCTGCCGGTGGAGATCTCAGTTTGGATGTCCAGCATGCAGTCCTACTAACTCTCATGGCAGGCAGACCTTCCTGACCTGGGCCAGAGAAAAGGAAAACCTGCACTCACTGAAATAGTATTTTATGTTCTTTAGCAGCAGAGGTCAAATGGACGTGTTTCGATGACAGCCTTCGTCAGCTCGTAGGGCTCTCATGCCACCTTATTAGATGGAAAGAGTCAGTCATTGTGAAGGCTTGGAGTGGTGAGTTTCACACTAATATGTGGTTATGGTTTAACCTTTCACACTAATATTACTAAGGCATAGGCCTACATCAACTTGGTATACGCATGTTTTCATTTTATCCTTGCATTATTTTCAGGCCGTGGTTGGAATTGTTATTCTTTTCGACACTGTTTTCAGGTGTAATTGAAATCCAATGTGCTGTGTGTATGTTTGTTTGTGAGTAATATGTGAGAGAGAGAGAAAGAGAGAGATGGCCCAGGGTCTTGTGCTGTAGTCATGGCTATACCGTGTGAAGGGTGAGCTGGATGAAGGCTGATTGAGGTTACAGAGACCCTGAGGCGTCCTCCAGCTGTCTGCTGTCACACTGCACACGGTCTGGAAGACTGGTCACACAATCCTGTGGTTATCTGAGAGACTAGTCACACAGAGGGAGAAGGGAGAACTGTTCTCTCACAATCTACAGACTAGATCTGAAATGATTTTAAAGTTTACATGGCTTTTGGGGATGAGTTATTAAGAAGGAACCTAATATTTTGCAGTGACATTTTAGTCCACATTAACCTGTCAACCGATTATGGTTATATGCAAAGAGTTCCTTGTAGATACAAATGTTTGAGAGAGCCACTAGACATATAAAACAACCTGAAGCTGCAACAGCTTCATGATATATTAAACCATGTATCCCTGTGTTTCTGTTTTGCAGTGAAGGAGGACTGTGGCTCTGAAGAGGAGGATGAGGAGGAAGGGGGGGAGGAGGAGGAGGAGGAGGGGGGTAAGGATGCCCTGGTAGAGGAGATGCTACAGTTGGGGGATACAGCGGTCATCTACCCCGAAGCTCCAGAGGACGAGCAGAAGAGCATGCCTGAGAGACGGGTCCCAGACGAGAATGGTACATCACTGCACCGTAAAACTTACCTTATTTTTCTACTCATAATGATGCTATCTTCAGAGAGACAGCAGAGCTTTTCAGTGATTTGGCACATAAAACATGGTCTTCCACGTTTAATGTATTTTCCTTCTCTCTATCTATATATACAGGCACGCCAGACGCTCTTTCCCAGCTCCTGACCTGCCCGTACTGCTCGCGGGGCTACAAACGCTGCACTGCCCTGAAGGAGCACATCAAGCTGCGCCACGAGAAGAGTGAGGACAACTTCAGCTGCTCCCAGTGCAGCTACACCTTCGCCTACCGCACACAGCTGGACCGTCATATGACCCAACACAAGACTCAACACAAGGAACCTGTACAGGTACCACAACCAACATGTGTGTGTGTGTGTGTGTGTGTGTGTGTGTGTGTGTGTGTGTGTGTGTGTGTGTGTGTGTGTGTGTGTGTGTGTGTGTGTGTGTGTGTGTGTGTGTGTGTGTGTGTGTGTGTGTGTGTGTGTGTGTGTGTGTGTGTGGGTGTGTGTGTGAGGGTGTGTGTGTGCGGGTGTGTGTGCGGGTGTGTGTGTGCGGGTGTGTGTGCGGGTGTGTGTGTGTGCGGGTGTGTGTGTGTGTGTGCGGGTGTGCGGGTGTGTGTGTGCGGGGTGTGTGTGTGTGCGGGTGTGCCTGTCTCTGTGCCTGTTTCTTTCCTTGTCCCTGTGATTGGAGGATACCCTGTTGGAGGATTCTGGCGTTCCTACCTATTCCCTCCTGATTCCAGGGATCTCCAAACGGGATTTCTGGAAAACCTGTGTGTTTTGGGACAGGTCCCAGACTTTTGCAGCACTAATGCTGTCATTACTTGAGCTCACTCCCCCTCACAGACTGCCTGTTATTAATATACGATCAGTTCTCCCACTTTTATACAAATAAAAATATATTTTATATTCTTCAAAGTAGCCACTCTTGGCATTCTCTCAACCAGCTTCATGAGGTAATCATCTGGACTGCATTTAAATTAAGAATAGTGTTAAAAGTTCATTTGTGGAATTTCTTTCCTTCTTAATGCGTTTGAGCTTTAAGGTAAGGGGGTATACAGAAGAGAGCCCTATTTGGTAAAATACCAAGTCAATATTATGGCAAGAACACCTCAAATATGCAGAGAGAAACTACAGTTCATCATTACTTTAGGACATAAAGGTCAGTCAATCCGGAAAATGTCAAGAACTTTTAAAGTTTCTTCAAGTGCAGTCGCAAAAACCATCAAGTTCAATGATGAAACTGGCTCTCATGAGGACTGCCACAGGAAAGGAAGACCCAGAGTTATCTCTGCTGCAGAGGATATGTTCATTAGAGTTACCAGCCTCAGAAATTGCAGCACAAATAAATGCTTCACAGAGTTTAAGTAACTGACACATCTCAACATCAACTGTTCAGAGGAGACTGCGTGAATCAGGCCTTCATGGTTGAATTGCTACAAAGAAACCACTACTAAAGGATACCAATAATAAGAAGAAACTTGCTTGGGCCAAGAAACACGAGCAATAGACATTAGAACGGTCTGATGAGTCCAAATTAGAGATTTTGGTTTCCAACCGCCGTGTCTTTTGTGACACAGAGAGTAGGTGATCGGATGATCTCCGCATGTGTGGTTCCCACCGTGAAGCATGGAGGAGGAGATGTGATGGTGTGGGGGTGCTTTGTTGGTGACATTGCCTGTTATTTATTTAGAATTTAAGGCACACTTGACCAGCATGGCTACCACAGCATTCTGCAGCGACACGCCATTCCATCTGGTTTCGGCTTAGTGGGAATATCATTTGTTTTTCAACAGGACAACGACACAACACACCTCCAGGCTGTGTAAGGGCTATTTGACCAAGAAGGAGAGTGATGGAGTGCTGCATCAAATGACCATGCCTCCACAATCACCCGACCTCAACCCAATTGAGGTGGTTAGGGATGAGTTGGACCGCAGTGTGAAGGAAAAGCAGCCAACATGTGCTCAGCATATGTGGGAACTCCTTCAAGACTGTTGGAAAAGCATTCCAGGTGAAGCTGGTTGAGAAAATTCCAAGAGTGTGTAAAGCTGTCGTCAAGGCAAGGGTGGCTACTTTAAAGTAGCCATCCTTCCCAGCCCCACTAACACCTACGAAACTACTAAACAACTAAACGTAAAGAATTTTGATTTGTATGACACTTGTTTGGTTACTACATGATTCCATTTGTGTTATTTCATAGTTTTGATGTCTTCACTATTATTCTACAATGTAGAATATAGTCAAATGAAAAGAAAAACTGTTGAATGAGTAGTGTGTCAAACTTTTGACTGGAACTGTATATTATAAAAATTCCTGGATGTGTATCTGCTCCTGTTGAATAAATTAACTTTATGGATTTCTGTTTTGCATTGCGATTCATAATTCTGTCTTATCTCAGCACTGTTTTTATCACTGTCTGCTGACACAGATGCAAACTAAATTTGCGTCTCAAATAGAACCCTATTCCCTATATAATGCATACTTTTTTCTGGTCAGAAATGTGCACTGCATCGGGAATAGGGTGCCATTGGGATGAACACAACATGTTAGCTGACCTTTTAAATGTTTAAACCCGTATTTGAATTGTACTGTACAGAACTCTCCCTTTATTCTTCGACAGAGCAATTTGAACCAAGATGTCTTTATCCAGAGTGACTGCATACATTTTCATACTATTTAGTACAGGTCCCCCATGGGAATGTAGCCCACAACCCTGGCATCCAAGCACCATGTCCTACCAACTGAGCCACGCAGGATTACTGTTACTGTTGACTGGGAATGCATTACACGCCCTTCAGACAGCAACATGAGTATGCACTGACTTCAGACAGAGTACTGTTGTGACATGTAATATATTCACCCAGACCAAAACATCCCCATGAACAACACACACATTAACTACATTGTACACGTTGACTGAAGAGGCTTCTCACCATGCACAACAAACACATTGTCTGTGTCCCAAGTGGCATGCTATTCCCTATATACCACACTACTTTGCACTACTTTTGACCAGAGCCCAGAACCCTGGTCAAAAGTAGTGCACTGCATGGGGAATAGGGTTCCATTTGGGACGCAAAAAATGAACTATGCTGTACCCGTTGACTAGAGAGTGTCCTCACTCACCCGTCTGTCCTTCTGTCTGTCTGCTAGCGCCACATGCCCCAAACCACGACAACAACAGGGGAATAGGAAGTTCACGTGTACAGAGTGTTCCAAGGCTTTTAAATACAAGCACCACCTGAAGGAGCACCTGCGTATTCACAGCGGTGAGTAATACTGGCAACACCTTGGTCACCATGGCAACACACACATGGGATGTCTCACATGGTTAAGTCCCAAATGCTATCCTATTCTCTAATATAGCGCACTAATTTTGACCAGAGCCCTATTGGCCAATTGGGACACAGTCCTGGTCAAGGTAGTGCACTATAAACTATAGGGAAGAGGATGTCATTTGGGACTGAATCCTAGTGACTCACCAATATATTCACAGCACTGCTGGTCCAGATGTATCTAACTAACCATTTCCTTTGATATGTTTATAATACGCCGCTCTATAATTTCTGATTCTTGATTATGATAATTATTGAATCTGTGCTTCTGGCCAATGTGCCATAATTCTGTTGCAGTTGGCTTCAGGGACATGACTCCATTACCTCAGCCTGTTTGTTAATAATAGGTGCATCTGCATCCCAAATGGCACCCTATTCCCAGGTAGTGCACTACTCTGACCAGGACCCATAGGCGCGAACATAGTGCACTACTATAGGGAATTGGGTGCCATTTGGGACACAAACCTTATGTTTTCAGATGTTTCCTGAAGTAGCTTTATTTGATTACTCTATTCTTCTTATTTGACAAATTTCTCTCAGGAGAGAAGCCATACGAGTGCCCCAACTGTAAGAAGCGATTTTTCCCACTCCGGGTCCTACAGCTCCCACATCAGCAGTAAGAAGTGTGTTGGCATGGTGCCTGTCAACGGTACCCCCCGACCAGTCATGAAGGCCTCCCAGACCCCCACCCCCCAGAACCAGCTTTCCGGCACTGCCCCCGTAGCCCCTACCCGACTGCTCCTCCGGGGGGAGAAGACAGATGGCAAGCCCCTTCAGGAGCAGCTCCCCGTCAACCAGATCAAATCCGAGCCGGTGGAATATGAGTACAAGCCGGTGGCGGTGGGGTCTAACGGGGCAGCAGGGACTAACGGGACAGTGTTTACCGGTGGCATGGCGGTACCCCAGGGCACGGTCCAGGCGGTGGTACTGCCCACCGTTGGTTTGATGTCTCCTATCAGTATTAATCTCAGCGACCTGCAGAACGTACTCAAGGTTTGATTTTGTATTTCTTTGCCGATTTAAAAACACAATTCAACCATGCATTTAAAATTATTATTTTTAAATACAAAAAGGTGTAAGGCCCCTTGCGGTCAGAAATGACCAAATCTAGCTATTGTATGGAGCCCCTTGATGTTGTGGTCATTTGTTAACCTCGCAGTTGGTGTGTCTATCATCCCAGTGACTTTTACACATTTTAACATTAAACTTTAGTACCACTACTCATCAAGGATAGCACCACAAAGGTTACTTATTTCCATTGTGGTGCTCTTATTTCCAAGGGTGGCCATGGATGGGAATGTGTTTCGCCAGGTGCTGGGGACGGCCAACGGGCTGGTGACGTCCAAGCAGGGGTGGTGGGGCAGGCTGGGCAGCAGGTCATCTCAGCCATCAGCCTCCCTGGCTTCGTGGACCAAGACGGAACCACCAAGATCATTATTAACTACACCCTGGAGCCCAGCTTGGCCCAACAGCCCAGCGCACCTCAGCTCCTCAAGAAGGAACCTCTCCCTGCCCCCCCACCACCACAAAACACAGCCAGCCTCCAAAGTAACAGAGAAACTCACCCAGGACCTCAGCATCATCAAGACCGAGCAGCCCGACTTGAGTCTGAGAAGGAGATGGAGAAAGAGGAGGCTCAGACCGAGGCAGAGGCAGAGCAGAGTAAGGAGGGTGAAACACCAACGGCCCAGACAGGCAAGACAACATGTCTGCTGTGTGATGACTGTCCTGGTGGTTTTGGATGCACTACACATGCTCCAGCACTGTAAACCTACCAATGGGGAGGGGGTGACGTCAGCCCCTGGACCCCTCTATCGCCGCCCTGCTGGCAGAAGCAGGGATAACACCAGGCCAGCCCCTCTGAAGAACCTGCTCTCCCTCCTCAAGGCCTACTTTGCCTTAAAGCAGAGCCCACCGAGGGAAGAGCTGGCCAAGATCTCTGACAACGTCAGGTTGCCCGTGGACATAGTCAAGAAATGGTTTGAGAAGATGCAGTCCAGTCAGATTACTGTCGAGCCCCCTGGTTCCTCTTCCCCTCTACCTTCAACAGGTCCTAGCACAGAGACCCAGGCGGCCCAAAGAAGAGCGGAGAGCAGACAGAGGAGCAACTCGCCTCGGCCCAAACCCAGGAGACATCATCTTCCCAACCTCCCAACAGTTCCCCTGCCTCGACCTCCGCCTCCCCCTTGGTCTCAGCCTCGGCTCCTTCACCACTAAACCTCTCCTCCAGCGGCCGGGTCATCGTGAAAACGGAGGAGGACTCAGAGGGCGAGTCTCAAGATCTTCCCCTGGACCTGTCCCTTCCCAAGCAGCCCCAATCAGAGCCCCAGGTCCCCCATGTCCCCCAGGAGCAACCCCTCAACCTCACCTGTTTGAAGAAGGAAACGTCCCATCCCCAGCTCCAGGCCCAGCTCCAACCCAAGCTCCAACCCCAGCTCCCAGGGTTCCAAACCCAGCTCCAGGCCCAGCTCCAACCCCAGCTCCAGGCCCAGCTCCAACCCCAGCTCCAGGCCCAGCTCCCAGGGTTCCAAACCCAGCTCCAAGCTCAGGGAACCACCAACACCATCTACGTCACTTCCCCCGCAGATGGCCACCTCCAGCCCGGTTAACATCATGACCACCCAGCTAGTAGCCATCACCAACCAGGGCAGCGGTGGCCCTGTCTCAGGGCCATCTCCACTGGCACCACAAACGGACTATTCTCATCCCCCAGCTCACCTACACATACACCACTAAAGCAGGCAGCAACGCCACTGGGGCCGACGGAGCCCAGAAGACAGTCATACTCAACGGTTGCCAGGTTGGTTTGTGAGCAAAGCTATTCAGAATGTTTGAAATGTGTGAGATGAGACAATAGGAAGATATACAGTAGATGGGACACAGAGATGGTTATTCGTCAATATTAGGGGAAAATCAATCAGTGAAGGAGAGGGATACCACACACGCACGCACGCACACCACACACACACACACACACACACACACACCAACAGAGGAGAGTGTTAATGTCTAACAGAACACATTGATTCAGTTGAAGAGCAGAGGGAGAAATGAGGAGGAATGCACTGTGAGTTTCCTGCAGTGTCCTGCAGTTTTACTGAGTAGCCTGAATAACCCAGCACCAAGACGTAAGTCTGCATCTCAATTTGTATTCCCTATATAGTGTAGAACTTTTTTGGCCAGGGCCCATAGTGCTCTGGTCAAAAGTAGTGCACTATATAGGGAATCGGATGCAATTTGGAACGCTTTCCCCTGCCTGTGGAAAATGAAAGCAGTCCTGGCTGAATGGTTTGGGCTCCCTCCAGGCTTCCCTGAGCTGGATGATGTATGTACCAGGTGAAGTTACCTAATACTCTGTGCGTGCATGACAGCAGACAGAATTATCTGCCGCAGCCTGGAGTTGAGTTGGATTCTTCCAGTAGGAGTCAAGGGATGGCGTGTGTGTGTGTGTGTGTGTGTGCGTGCGTGTGTGTGTGTGTGTGTGTGTGTGCGTGCGTGCGTGCGTGCGTGCGTGCGTGTGTGCGTGCGTGTAAAGAAAGACTAGCAGAATGAATCCTTGCATGTTATTACATGTGAGCAGCTCACAGCGCGGTGTCTGTCAGTGTCTGGCAGACAGATCTCTCTAAGTACTCCTGCTGGCTCACTAGAACTGACACAAAGGCCTGTGACAGTGGAAACACTGTGTTTTACATACTGCTGCTTTTATGGTCTAGTCTTGCATGATTATACAGTAATAGCAATGTCACATTAGAACAGATTTCGGGTTTGCATTATAATTATTTTGCTTTGTAAGCACTGGGAAAATGTTTATGAAATGAAAAGCATAATTGTGAAATACTTAATAATAATGATAAATGATTAAAGCATCTCTTTACTTTGAGGAGGAGAAGGCTGACACCAGTTCAGAGAGCGTGTCGGCGGTAGAGGAGCAGAACGACTCGGACTCAGCCCCTCCCGCAGAAGAAGATGCGTCGGCTGGAGAGTGGCATGTATGCCTGTGACCTATGTGACAAGATCTTCCAGAAGAGCAGCCCCTGCTCAGGCATAAATACGAACACACAGGTAAATCATATGCCCGGTGGTTGCGGGTCCATTGGGTCAGGGGCCAGATATAGCATCTCAGAGTAGGAGTGTGGATTTAGGATCAGCTTTGCCTTTAGATCACGATGAATACGATTATACAGACAGGTGGGAACCTGATCTTAGATCAGCACTCCTACTCTGATCATTCTTGACTTTTTAATGAGTGCTGCCCGGCCTGTGCCATTCCTTCTCGTCTTGCTATGAGACATTACTTCACTTCTTGCATGATATGAAGAATGTGGATGGCATTGACAGGCATTTAAAACACCAAGGTCTTTACTTTACCTGGCACTTTCATATGGTAAACCAATGGTTCTTCCCTGAAGATGGTATTTTAGCCAGCTTCAAACAGCTGAAATACAATATTTTTGGTTATGGAAAATATATTTCACAGCGGTTTAGATGGTACAGATTCTACCCAATAACTGCTTGTTTTGTCACATTAACTGAAATTAGGCACACTATTTGAATTTTTGCAACCAGGAAATGGAGGAGCCATTTTTCTGCATAGTGCATCTTTAAACCACCTAATGTCCTCCTAAAACACATATGAATTATTGAACAACTTTTGACCTGGGTCCATATAGGAAATAGTGTGCCATTTGGGAAGCGAACCTGGCCTGGCGTAGGACAGGCAGGCAGTGTCCAAATCACTTCAGAAAAGGGGGTGTTTAATGGCCCCGTTGGATGGGCCCAGTTGAACCCTTTATAGTGCACTACTTTTAACCAGGGCCCCTAGGGGACCGGTCAAGCAGAATATATGAACATTTCAGCATTTGGCAGCTAGTTTGATCTCCATTCACCCGAAGATGTTTGTTTATTTTACTGAAAAATATTCCTGTGCAACAGACCTGCTGGAATATAAACGCAACATGTAAAGTGTTGATCCCATGTTTCATGAGCTGAAATAAAATATCCCAGAAATCTTCCATATGCACAAAAAGTGTATTTCTCTCCAATTTTGTGCACAAATGTGTTTACATCCCTCTTATTGAGCCATCCACCTGACAGGTGTGGCATATCAAGAAGCTGATTAAATGGAATGATCATTACACAGGTGCACCTTGTGCTTCGGACAATGAAAGGCCACTCTAAAATGTGCAGTTTTGTCACACAACACAATGCTACAGATGTCTCAAGTGTTGAGGGAGCGTGCAATTGGCATGCTGACTGCAGGAATGTCTACCAGAGCTGTTGACAGAGAATTTTATGTTAATTCCTCTACCATAAGCCGCCTCCAAATTTGGTAGTACGTCCAACCGGCCTCACAACCTCAGACAACGTGTAACCACTCCAGACCAGGACTTCCACATCTGGCTTCTTCACCAGGGGATGGTCTGAGGCCAGCCACCCGGATAGCTGTTGAAACTGAGGAGTATTTCTGCCTCTAGTAGAGCCCTTTTTGTGTTGAAAAACTCATTCTGATTGGCTGGGCCTGGCTCCCCAGTGGATGAGCCTATGCCCTCCCAAGCCCACCCATGGCTGCACCACTGCCCAGTCAATCCATAGATTAGGGCCTAATGAATTTATTGAAATTGACTGATTTTCTTATATGAACTGTCACTCAGTAAAATCATTGTTGCATGTTGCATTTATATTTTTGTTCAGTATATACTTCATTGTGAAGATGTATTATGATTGTTATGTTTCCATAACAAATGCTGTTGGTTTCACAGGTCACAGTCTACAGGCAGGTCAGTGTAATGTAGACTGTGACAGACCTGATGTAATGTTAAAAGCAAGGCGCGCACACACACACACACACACACACACACACACACACACACACACACACACACACACACACACACACACACACACACACACACACACAGCAAATCAAGAGTAATGGGTTGCGGATTGAAAAAAACTTTTTACAGGTGGTGTGTTTAATGGAGAAGTTGGTTGAGTTTGAAACTCTGTTTCTCTCTCCAACTTTTCCAACCCAAACTCAGTATGTGGCTGTGTCTTTCAGAGGGTTTTAAAATCAAGTTTCTGTTAAACATCCATGTACATCGGACACTAAAGTAATCTACTTTCTCTCTTCTTCTCTTCTGTTTTCAGGAAAACGTCCACATGAGTGTGGCATCTGCAACAAAGCCTTCAAACACAAGCACCACTTGATAGAGCACACGCGTCTGCACTCCGGAGAGAAGCCCTACCGGTGTGACAAGTGTGGCAAGTGTTTCTCCCACTCGGGCTCCTACTCCCAGCACATGAACCACCGATACTCATACTGCAAGAAGGAGCCCCAAGGAGATTATCTGGTGGGGCGTCGGCTCAGCATGACCCCCGAAATGAGCCCCCAAGCAGAGGAGCAGCAGTCAGACAGCCGGCCCACCTCCCCTCCCTCCCAACTGGACTCAGACGAGAGGGAGAGTGAGGGAGGAGCTGGAGGAAGAGGAAGGAGAGGAGGAAGGCATGGAAGCCATGAGCATGGACGACATACGGGTGGTGCAGGTGGGCGAGGATGATGAAGAGAGTGAGATCTACGAGGTGGAGGAGTGTGAAGGGGAGAGGCAAGAGGAGGAGGAAGAAGGGAGCAGAGAGGAGGAGGCACAGCAGGAAGAGGAGGAGGGACAGCAGGAAGAGGAGGAGAAAGAAGGGAGCAGAGAGGAGGAGGCACAGCAGGAAGAGGAGGAGGGACAGCAGGAAGAGGAGGAGGCACAGGAGGAAGAGGAGGAGGCACAGCAGGAGGAGGAGGAGGCAGAGCAGGAGGAGGAGGAGGAAGAAGGGAGCAGAGAGGAGGAGGCACAGCAGGAAGAGGAGGAGGGACAGCAGGAAAAGAAGGAGGCACAGCAGGAAGAGGAGGAGGCACAGCAGGAGGAGGAGGGAGGCACAGCAGGAGGAGGAGGAGGAAGAAGGGAGCAGAGAGGAGGAGGCACAGCAGGAAGAGGAGGAGGGACAGCAGGAAGAGGAGGAGGCACAGCAGGAAGAGGAGGAGGCACAGCAGGAGGAGGAGGAGGCACAGCAGGAGGAGGAGGAGGAAGAAGGGAGCAGAGAGGAGGAGGCACAGCAGGAAGAGGAGGAGGGACAGCAGGAAAAGAAGGAGGAAGGGAGGAGAGAGGAAGAGAAGTCTGAACAGCAGGAGCAGGTGTGTGAGGAAGAGGAGGAAGGGAGAAGAGAGGAGGAGGAAGAAGGGAGGAGAGAGGAGGAGGCACACCAGAAGGAGGGGGAGGAAGAGGAATGGAGGAGAGAGGAAGAGAGCAGAGAGGAGTCTGTACAGCAGGAGAAAGATGTGTATGAGGAAGAGGAGGAGCAGGAGATGGAGGTACAGGTGATGGGGGAGGGGGAGGAAGGAGAGGCAGAGAAGGAAACTGTGGTAACAGAGAAGGCTAAGGAAACAGAGGACAGAAAGAAACAGGTGAAAGATGTGTATGGGGAAGAGGAGGAGGAGGAGATGGAGGTGCAGGTGATGGGAGAGGGGAGGAAGGAGAGGCAGAGAAGGAAACTGTGGTAACAGAGAAGGAAACAGAGGACAAAGAACCGCATGTGGACAAGGAGAACATTACAGAAACATTAGAAAATGGACAGAAAGAAACAGAGGAAAACAAGATGAACAGTGAATGAAAAATTCATTTTGTGTTGAAAATGTCAAATAGCAGGACAGGAAAATATTGTCTTGTTGTCAGAAGAAGAAACAAAACAAACATGGCTGCCATGTTGATGCTGTGTTGTCGGTCCACTACTGTGTTCAAACCCAGGTGTGCCTGAACTAGACAAAAAAAGAAGTGACTTTTATTTGTGGAAAAAAAATCAGTGTTACTTAGACCTTGTTTATAGTAGTATTATACATCTGAAAAGAAGGAAGAAAGGAAACACCCATGTGGACATTTGTTACTGAGAGTGAGACATCCCTTCCCAGGTCATTTCTGTTTGTCAGTGTTATTACTCATTTTGCAGCTCATGTTTTAACCTTTTAACCTGTACAGTTGAAGAAAGATTTCTATACCTTTTTATTGCCAAATGATGGTGTTTGCTAAAATCAGTATTTTATTGAGTTGTAAAAAAACAAAACATCTGCACTACAGTATTCCTGGTTTACCTATGGATACAACATGCCTCATGATGTATTGTGCACCCTTCAGTATGATTATGTACACACTAGCTATAGATCTTCTTTATGTTAGCTAACCTTAGCATAGCATTTTGTTTATAATTTGGATTGTTAGCCTTAAGAAGAAAAGAGGATTCTGGGGTATGGGTGGGAAGGGGGTTAGCCTGAGTGCCAGTCTGTTTGTTCTATCATGTTAACTCCTTGTCACTCATTGTCTTGCCATGTTTGGCTTGTCGAGGACAGCAATGGAATTGGCAAGAGCACAAACGGATCTGGGACCAGGCTAGGGAGAGGTGAGAGGGTGGGGATGATGATGTGGCATCTGATGCCATAACCAAACTGTCCTATCAGGGAAGGTGTCACAACCTCAAATCCAGCATTCTTACCATGCTCCTCCTTGGTCGCGCCCCAATAATCTCTCCTTCCTGCAGTGTGCACTTGTTTTACTACTCCCCACAAATTGAAAAGCATCGGATTGGTGTAGGCATGGGCTAAACTACAAGAAGTTTCCACAATATTTTGTATACCAGTCATTTCCTTTCAAATCCATGAAGGGAAGAGAGCAAGTGCGCACGTTTGGAGAAAGGTTTGATTATTGAGACACCCCTTGTTTTCGGTTAGGTGAGTTGTTAATCAATGATCATCAGTGTTATAGGGTCATATGAAGCAGGAGGGGGGCAGTTCTCTGCATTGTACCCCACCCCAATGCCTCCAGCCTTATGCAAGACCAGTCCTGTGTGCTGTAAGTGCCATTGAACAGTGTTATTTTTACTTCACGGATGTAGCCAGTACATCTTTCAATCTGCGCAAGGCCCATATTGAATAATGTTTGTTTACTTGCTTGGACACATTTTTTTGTTAAATAGTGCTTCATCCCAAATGGCACCATATTCCCTATCGGTGCACTATAGGGCTCTGGTCCAAAGTACTATACTATGGAGGGAAAAGGTGGCCATTTGGGACATGGACAATAGCACGAATAAGGAATCTTTCATGTGACAAAAGTGACAAAGAGAATAAGATGGATGGGAAAGGTTTTTACTGTGTTTAAGGGGATGTTCCTGTGTTGGAGCGGCAGCCATTATTAGTTGAGTGCACTAGTTTTAAAAAATGGTGGCAAACTAACCCTCACTTCAGGTAACAAATGTTAGTGAATATGGTGCCTGTGTTTTATGCCGTGTTTCAGTCGATTTGACCTAACAGTGTTACTTCATTCTTTTTCAGTTTGGCTTTAGTATTTTTCACGTGTGCATTTGGCAGTATTATAGAACCCTTGTCACTGATGAAAGTGTACCGATTTAGTTTTTAGAGGACTTTTTTATATTTATGTGTCTTATTTTTATATTTTCTTTATGGTTATTTATTACACACATTGTAGTGTACAATACTGTAGTTTGAATTGATACAATAATAATATATTTTAGTATGAAAAATGATTTGAAGGTCAATGAATCCAGAGAGGTCTGAAGTACACAGCTCCAGGAGTCGCGAAGTTTGTTTTCAAAAAAGCAACCTGAAGTATTACGTCAACATGATGTCTGTTTAAGCTGTAAAAAAAAAAAAAAAAAAAAGAACAAGGAAAGACACAAATGAAGAGAGAAACGAAAAGTGTTCCACGTGCATCCATCATCAGACGAGTTGGTTAGACTGACCTCGTCCTTAATTTGATATGAAGCTACTGAAAACTAACTGTGTGACTAAACGCATGAGTCCTCGCTGTTGTTATGAAGATATACGTAACTCCCTTTTTTTTGTCAACATACTCTTTTTCTTTCAGTTTTGTGCCAATTTGTTACATTGTTGTTATATGTCAGAGGCCACACTTAGTTTTATACATTTCCTGTTTAATCTGTTTTTATAGTTGTTTTTTTTATGACCCCCACCATCACAATAAAATACAAGAAAGCGTTTCTGAGATTGGGTGATCTTTATTTTGATGTAACAATGTTGAATTCATCTGTAATATATCATATACTTGCTCTTTAGTTCTTAGTGGGAGTCAGGAGACAATGGTTGATGTAGTGATTGATGCGTGTCGTTAGTAGAGGAAGGGGTTAGTAATGGTTATATTTTACATTAGGTATGGGGTTATTCTCTGCTTATGCATCCTGATGTCCACGCCAAATAAATACATTTATATCATCCAACAAATGTAAACATTCTTTATGGAGGAATGGTCTAAGATCCCTCCCAATGTTTTTTCCAATCTCATAAAACCTTTTAGGAAAAGGCTCAGTGCCTTGCAATGTGAAGTATTGAAAGATATTGAAAACAATGCTTTTGACCATCTTTGAGGAAAAAGTATTACTTGTTAAACTAAATCTCTCGCAGCAATTAGAATAACATATGTTTTTTTAATGATTACAAAATACAATTGAAGTCGGAAGTTTACATACACCTTAGCCAAAAATATTTAAACTCAGTTTTCACAATTCTAGACATTTAATCCTAGTAAAGATTCCCTGTTTTAGGACAGTTAGGATCACCACTTTATTTTAAGAATGTGAAATGTCAGAATAATAGTAGAGAGAATGATTTATTTCAGCTTTTATTTCTTTCATCACATTCCCAGTGGGTCAGAAGTTTACATACACTCAATTAGTATTTGGTAGCATTTCCTTTAAATAGTTTAACTTGGGTCAAATGTTTTGGGTCGCCTTCCACAAGCTTCCCACAATAAGTTGGGTGAATATTGGCCCATTTCTCCTGCCAGAGCTGGTGTAACTGAGTCAGGTTTGTAGGCCTCCTTGCTTGCATATGCTTTTTCAGTTCTGCCCACACATATGTCAATTAGCCTATTGGGAGCTTCTAAAGACATGATATAATTTTCTGGAAATTTCCAAGCTGTTTAAAAGCACAGTCAACTTAGTGCATGTCAACTTCTGACCCACTGGATTTGTAATACAGTGAATTATAAGTGCACTAATCTGTCTGTAAACAATTGTTGAAATATTACTTGTGTCATGCACAAAGTACATGTCCTAACCGACTTGCCAAAACTATAGTTTGTTAACAATACATTTATGGAGGGGTTGAAAAACAAGTTTAATGACGCCAAGTTAAGTGTATGTAAACTTCCGACTTCAACTGTAGCTCAGTATTTGTAATAGATATTTTTGCCAATAATTTGGGACCTGACTGTATGTTTGTATCAGATGACCATATCTAGAGAGTCAGGTCTGGGTTCATTCAACGGCACTATCTACAATGTGCCTCTTAAAGGTAATTTACACTTGAGCAGTCTTCCGCAGCGTTTACCATGAAAGCGAACGTCAGGGAAATGGCCTTTAAAATGAAATCCCTATTTCCTGAACATGATCTGTTATGCCAGTAATATTCTGGGACCAAAGGTATTCTACAGTTCTGACACGGAGCCAGCTTGTGGAGAGCAATGCATCTAGAGAAAGGTATTCTACAGTTCTGACACGGAGCCAGCTTGTGGAGAGCAATGCATCTAGAGAAAGGTATTCCACAGTTCTGACACGGAGCTTGTGGAGAGCAATGCATCAAGAGAAAGGTATTCTACAGTTCTGACACGGAGCTTGTGGAGAGCAATGCATCTAGAGAAAGGTATTCTACAGTTCTGACACGGAGCCAGCTTGTGGAGAGCAATGCATCTAGAGAAAAGTATTCCACAGTTCTGACACGGAGCTTGTTGAGAGCAATGCATCTAGAGAAAGGTATTCTACAGTTCTGACACAGAGCCAGCTTGTGGAGAGCAATGCATCTAGAGAAAGCACATTTTCATTCAAGGGAAACACATCAGCAGAATAGAATCAAACTGAATGTAACAGAGATACTGGGATTTGAAGCAGGTGGTGAGTTTAATAACACAATGAACGATACAAAACAAGAGTGGCATCTGGACATGAAACACCATCAATACTGCCTGGGGATGAACCTAAGGGAGTGACAGATATAGGGAGGTAATCCGTGAAGTGATGGAGTCCAGGTGAGTCTCATAACGATGGTGCCAGGTGTGCGTAATGATGGTTGTCAGAACCAGTGATTAGTAAACCGGCGATGGCGAGCACTGAAGAGGGAGTAGACATGACACCCCTCTGGAAGGAGTAGGCGCTCTTTGCCTTCCGGTGGATGATCGAAGATACCTCTGGACGGAGCCATGAACCCCTCATACGAAGCCAGCACCTCCTCGTCGCTCTCCCAGACGGCCGCAGCCCACTCAACACCCACCCAGTCAGCAGAGAAATAACCATGGCTCTCATCTGCGAGCAAAATAGAGGAGCACTGGAGTAGGAAGCCACGGAATTTAAGTGGGGTTCCGTCATATTTGTCCAGGAGGGACAGATGCCATCGCTAACCTGACCAGGCTGCTGAATGGACTGGTGTGCTGGCTCGACTGGTGTTAGAGTATCCTCCCCTAGTTGAAGGCAACATCTCTCGGGTATGTTCGAGATGTTGAAGACTGCGAAGAACCTCTTCCATAGCCATCCCCAGTTGCACCAGCTGGTCGTGTTGTTGTGACCACGTTCGTCGACTGGGAGATGTCCTGATTTCCTGCTGCTTCCATTTGTTGAGGCATTATTCTGTAACAGAGATGCTGGGAAGAAGAAGGTGGTGAGCTTAATAACACAATGACCATGGAACAATACAAACCAAGAGTAGTGGTCCTTCTGTAGCTCAGTTGGTAGAGCATGGCGCTTGTAACGCCAGGGTAGTGGGTTCGATTCCCGGGACCACCCATACGTAGAATGTATGCACACATGACTGTAAGTCGCTTTGGATAAAAGCGTCTGCTAAATGGCATATATTATTATTATTATTATTAGTAGCGTCTGGACCTGAAACACATAATCAATACTGCCTGGGGAATGAACCTAAGGGAGTGACAAGTATAGGGGAGGTAATCAGTGAAGTGACGGAGTCCAGGTGAGTCTCATGAGGTGCAGCTGCGCTTAACGATGGTGCCAGGTGTGCATAATGATGGTTCAGATCCCAAAGTCTCACATGTAGAATGTGACTAAAACGCTAGGCATAAGGTGTCCCTGCTGTAATTGTTAATATGTACTGTTACCTAAACGGACTGCAGTAAATCACACACATTAAAACTTATGTGCAGTTAGCACGATTCAAGCTTTATTAAGCAAACAGGGTCCTGGTATGCGATATCAAACAGTTAATTGTCATTCCCCATGTCGAGACGCTGTTCTTGTTTTGTTATATGTGCGTTTATCCATTAAATCCTCACTCCCTGTACTTGCTTCCTGTCTCCAAGAGTCTGTCCTCACAGAATGCTGACACCACACGTTGAAGCATCAGGGAGATCATTTTGATTTTGTTGGTGACGTCGGGTCTGGGTGACACCGCCAATGGAACCGGGGTTCTCTCTACTAACATGCATGTTACAGTAGATGGACTCCTAATGCCTGGGGAGTTCTGCTTGACCAAACCCCTCTCCCAGCCTCTGTGAACACCTCACTTCCTCTTGTTTCTGGGCCTGTATTCATAAAGAATCTCAGAGTAGTAGCTCTGATCTAGAATCAGTTTAGCTTTTAAGATCATAATGAATAATATTTTATGTCAACGGATGGGTTCCGGTTCCTAGATCAGCACTCCTACTCTGGGATGCTTTAGGACTACGTGCCACAGTCATTATCAATACAAGATGGCTTAAGAATAGCCTGGTCCCAGATCGGTTTGTGCTATCATTCCAACTCCTTGTCATGCCAATCATGACGTGTTTGGCACGACAAGAAGAGGAAAGGAGTGGAATGATCGCAGCAACAGACTGGTATCCCAGGCTATCTTAGGAATGGTAATACACAGGAGAGCCTGAGGGAAGCACAGGCAGGACGAGAACAACTTCTGCTGCTGAGAAGGACTACACTCTTAGAAAAAAGGGTTCCAAAAGGGTTCTTCGGCTGTCTCCATAATGATAACTCCTTTTGGTTCCAGGTAGAACTCTGTAGAAAGGGTTCTCCAGTGGGAAAAGCCAAAGAACCCTTTAAGGTTCTAGATAGCACCTTTTTTATTTTAGTGACAGAAGGGTAACCCTGACAGTGAAGTGAAGGAACACTTCTTATCGCCAGAGATGCTCGTGAAGAGATTCCACTCTGCCCTCTGCTGCACAGATGAAGACATTTCAGCTGACTTGTTATTTGCTGTCTGATGTCATTAATTGAACCAATAACCTTGTCAATGTTTTCCTAATAAAAAAAATGCTGCATAACCATTCGACCATCTTTGATAATGGAGTGAAATGCTGACAAATGTATCTCCCAAATGGCACCCTATTCACCATAGAGTTCTGGTCAAAAGTTGTGTAATATAGGAAATATTATAAGGTACCATTTGGGCCATGGAAGTGGAGGGTGACACTCTGAAAAGGGTTCCTCAAGTGTAGACCCACAACAGTTACAAAGGTAAGGAGAACAATACTCCTAAATACACTTTAAACAACATTTCAAGACTAGAAAAATTAAGATTGGTTTAAATCACCTTTGTGATTGAGTGAGCTCTTGCCAGGTGGGAGCTATGATGTGTCCGAAATGGTACCCTATTTCCTACATAGTGCACTAATCTTGACCAGAGCCCTATGGGCCATGGTCAAAAGTAGTGCACTACATAGGGAAAAGGTTTGGACACACCTACTCATTCAATGGTTTTTCTTTATTTTTTTCTCTATTTTCTACACTGTAGAATATTAGTGAAGACATCACAACTATGAAATAACACATATGGTATCATGTAGTAACCAACAAAGTGTGAAACAAATCAAAATATATTTGAGATTCTTCAAAGGAGCCACCCTTTGCCTTGATGACAGCTGTGCACACTTTTTTTTCTCTCCACAATTTCGTGGTATCCAATTGTTAGTAGTTACTGTCTTGTCTCATCGCTACAACTCCTGTACGGGCTCGCGAGAGACAAAGGTGGAGAGCCATGCATCCTCCGAAACACAATCTAACCACCATCGATAAAAGACAGTACTGTGCACTGCTTCTTAACACAGCGCGCATCCAACCCAGAAGCCACCCGCACCAATGTGTCGGAGGAAACAGTACACCGATGAGACAAGGATATCCCTACCGGCCAGGCCCTCCCTAACTGGGCGACGCTAGGGCAATTGTGCGTTGCCCCATGGACCTCACGGTCGCGGCCGGCTGCGACAGAGCCTGGGCTTGAACCGAGACCACTGTGCCACCCGGGAGGTGCCCAGCTTTGCACACTCTTGGCATTCTCTCAACTAGCTTCACCTGGAATGCTTTTCCAAACTTGTTGGCTGCTTTTCCTTCACTCTGCGGTCCAACTCATCCCAAACCATCTCAATTGGGTTATGGTCGGGTGATTGTGTAGGCCAGGTCATCTGATGCAGCGCTCCATCACTGTCCTTCTTGGTCAAATAGTTCTTACACAGCCTGGATGTGTGTTGGGTCATTGTCCTGTTGGAAAACAAATGATAGTCCGACTAAGCGCAAATAAGATGAGATGGCGTATCGCCGCAGAATACTGTGGTAGCCATGCTGTTTAAATGTGCCTTGAATTCTAAAGAAATCACTGACAGTGTCACCAGCAAAGCACCCCTACACCATCACTCCTCCTCCATGCTTCACGGTGGGAACCACGCATGCGGATATCATTCGCTCACCTACTCTGCATCTCACAAAGACACTGTGGTTGGAACTGAACATCTCAAATTTGAACTCATCAGACCAAAGGACAGATTTCTACCGGTCTAACGTCTATTGCTGGTGTTTCTTGGCCCAAGCAAGTCTCTTATTATTATTGGTGTCCTTTAATAGTGGTTTCTTGCAGCAATTCGACCATGAAGGCCTGATTCACACAGTCTCCTCTGAACAGTTGAGGTCACTGGTGCACCTGAGCCACGCTCAAGGTCCTAAACCATATCATAACCACCATCGATAAAAGACAGTACTGTGCAGCCGTCTTCATCGACTTTTTCGACTCTGTCAAAAGCCGAATTTTTATCGGCAGACTCAACAGCCTTGGTTTCTCTAGTGACTGCCTCGCCTGGTTCACTAACTACTTCTCAGATAGAGTTAAGTGTGTCAAATTGGAGGGCCTGTTGTCAGGACCTCTGGCAGTCTCTATGGGTGTTGACTCTTTTCGGGTGATTCTTTGATCCACCTCTACGCAAACGACACCATTCTGTATACATCTGGCCCATCTTTTGACACTGTGTTAACAAACCTCCAAATGAGTTTAAGTGCCTTACAACACTCCTTCCTTGGCCTCCAACTGCTCTTAAATGCTAGTAAAACTGAATTCATGCTCTTCACCCGATCGCTGCCCGCATCCGCCCGCCCGACTAGCATCACTACTCTGGAGGGTTCTCACTTAGAATATGGGGACAACTACAAATACCTAGGTGTCTGGCTAGACTGTAAACTCTCCTTTCAGACTCATATTAAGCATCTCTAATCCAAAATTAAATCTAGAATCAGCTTCCTATTTCGGAGCAAAGCCTCCTACACTCATGCTGCCAAACATACACTCGTAAAACTGACTATCCTACCAATACTTGACTTCGGCGATGTCGTTTACAAAATAGCCTCCAACACTCTACTCAGCAAATTGGATGCAGTCTATCACAGTGCCATCCATTTTGTCACCAAAGCCCATATACTACCCACCACTGCGACCTGTATGCACTCGTTGGCTGGCCCTCGCTACATATTCGTCGCCAAACCCACTGGCTCCAGGTCATCTACAAGTCTTTGACAGGTAAACCTCCGCTTTATCTCAGCTCACTGGTCACCATAGGTATATTTTACTGGTCATCCTCATCCCCAAAGCCAACACCTACTTTGTCCACCTTTGCTTCCAGTTCTCTGCTGCCAATGACTGGAACAAATTGCCAAAATCACTGAAGTTGGAGACATATCTCCCTCACTAACTTTAAGCATCAGCTGTCAGAGCAGCTTACCGATCGCACACAGCCCATCTGTAAATAGCCCATCCAACTACCTCATCCCCATATCCAATCTGAGGTGCAGTTAACTGTAATGAACTTATCCTCTGCAGCAGAGGAAACTCTGGGTCTTCCTTTCCTGTGGCGGTCATCATGAGATCCAGTTTCATCATAGAGCTTGATGGGTTTTGCGACTGCAATTGAAGAAACTTTCTCGAAATGTTCTGTATTGACTGACCTTCATGTCTTAAACTAATTGTTTCTCTTTTCTTATTTGAGCTGTTCTTGCCATAATATGGATTTAGTCTTTTACCAAATAGGGCTATCTTCTGTATACCGCCCCTACCTTGTCACAACACAACTGATTGGCTCAAACACATTAAGAAGGAAAGAAATTTCACAAATTAACTTTTAATGAGGCACACACACCTGTTAATTGAAATGCATTCCAGGTTATCCAGCTCAGGTTATCCAGCCTCATGAAGCTGGTTGAGAGAATGCCAAGTGTGCAAAGCCGTCACCAAGTTAGTGTGGCTACTTTTGAAGAATTTTAAATATAACATATTTTGTTTAACACTTTTTTGGTTACTACATGATTCGATATGGATTTCATATGTGTTATTTCATTGTTTTGATGTCTTCACTATTATTCTACAATATAGAAAATAGTAAAAATACAAAAACCTGTGAATAAGTAGGTGTACAAACATTTGACTGTACTGTATGTATATACCAAAAATATGTTTTTATTTGAACAGTTTTCTGGAAGAAATTGTGCATTACTCTAAAAGTGCAAGGGTGCCAATATCTTTGGCCCACGACCTCGTAGGTTGCAGATCTACTGCACGATGTTCCAGTTTCATAAACCCCATAGGCCGATTTACAGCTTTACTGGCTTTATGAGCTTGTGAAACTACTGTGTGTGTGTGTGTGTGTGTGTGTGTGTGTGTGTGTGTGTGTGTGTGTGTGTGTGTGTGTGTGTGTGTGTGTGTGTGTGTGTGTGCATGTTTGGCTACTGAAGTTTGAACCATAATAAGTTGGTGAGATGACAGTATGGACGCCTGTCTCCTGGGCTGCACTACTTCCTGTGCCTTTTTGTGTGTTTGTTTGGTTTGATTTAGACCACGGCCTCTATTTTCAGCTGGCGTTAAGGTGTCCGCATACATAGGTTCGTTTTGCTCCTCGCATAACTCTCGGCTAGGCGAAGCGAACGTATGTACTGTATACTCCCTAAATACCTTTGCTTGAAAAACAAGAAAAAAGCGGCAATGTTACTGTCGTTTTGTCCCACTTGACCCACCTTAGCAACAACACAGCTGCTACACTGAATTGAATTAATCTAAGATTAATAAAGAAATGTGTCATTCATTTGGATGTTTTTGCCAAAGAGGTCTTAGTCATGCAGTTTTACATCGAACTAAGATGTTTGGTGCATTATTTCTCACGTTGAAAACATTTGCATAATAATGAGTCGATTCTTGTCGAATGACAACTAACGCTTCACTGAAGAATCCTCCATTAGTTCCCACTTCTACGAAGAGTAGTACTGTTGACCAATCAATCACCGATGAATTACATAGACTTTGGTTACCGAACTTCGATTTGCCTCAAGAAAACAATGCTGTGTGCACAAACAGCCGGGAAAACCCTGCCAAACACCATAACAAAACAGAAATGTCACAAAAGCTTGTCATAATACGTGCACTAACTGTTTCGACTGGGAAGCATGCGACAGGCTTAAGGCGGCTCTGGTGTCAGCACAATCTTTGACAGCGCTCTACACCTGGCGCCAGGGTTGGTAATTTACCTGTCTGATATCAGCTTGCTTGTGCTGAGGTGGGAGGGTGGAAATATTTCAGGTGTGCCCTTAAAACGTGTGCCAATGTGCCAATTACAAGCAGCTCTACTGGTGATGGTTACGAGTCACCAAAAAGCTGGTTTTAGCGTTAATGCAACTGGTTAAGGCATCTGCCAGCGGCGGGTGCACTGGAAGCCTAATCAGTAGCCTATAACCAATGCTTTATTCAAATATCATAAGCAGTAAAACAGTCAACGCCCATTCCTGGTTTTTGTCCATGCGGCTTCTGTCAATCGTTTGGACTCATTATAGGACTATGTGCGACAGCCATTGAATGAAAGGTGTCAGTGACTATATAACGTCTGTTTAGGAACATAAAGTTAATACAATGGACTGCTTATTTTTGGACTTTTATCACTTTGTAAAAATTGCATTTTCCACTTTCATCTGTTGGACCGAACTGTCACACTACGGGAATCCCGATCGTTGTCCTTGGTGCTGAATCCACTTGTAGCCGAGGCTATTTCACTTGTTATGTTTTTGTGAGCAGTACAACAGTGACTAGTCATTCCTCCTCTCTCTTTGTGGAGCTCCTGTGAAGAGTTTGGATGTGTGTAAAAGCCTCCATAGTCCAAGTCGTCTTCTCTGTATTACACGCACACAGAGAGCAATAATGGGGCCTGTCACTGTATTTAAAGCCTATTTAAAACAACTTGTTGTTTCGCTTTCATTACAATTGATTCGAATTATACACTGTCTTTTTAAGCATCATATAATATATAATAATATATGCCATTTAGCAGACGCTTTTATCCAAAGCGACTTACAGTCATGTGCATACATTCTACGATGGGTGGTCCCGGAATCGAACCCACTACCCTGGCGTTACAAGCGCCATGCTCTACCAACTGTGCTACAGAAGGACCACATCATCAAAATCCTAGTGAATGTAATCTTGTTTATTGACTAAGTCTGGCATGTCAATGTCCAGACTGCATTCTAGAGTATGCCTAGCCCCTATATCAATGTGAAGGCTATAGTCTATGTCATGTCCAGACTGCAATCTAGAGTATGCCTAGCCCCTATATCAATGTGAAGGCTATAGTCTATGTCATGTCCAGACTGCATTCTAGAGTATGCCTAGCCCCTATATCAATGTGAAGGCTATAGTCTATGTCATGTCCAGACTGCATTCTAGAGTATGCCTAGCCCCTATATCAATGTGAAGGTTATAGTCTATGTCATGTCCAGACTGCAATCTAGAGTATGCCTAGCCCCTATATCAATGTGAAGGCTATAGTCTATGTCATGTCCAGACTGCAATCTAGAGTATGCCTAGCCCCTATATCAATGTGAAGGCTATAGTCTATGTCATGTCCAGACTGCATTCTAGAGTATGCCTAGCCCCTATATCAATGTGAAGGCTATAGTCTATGTCATGTCCAGACTGCATTCTAGAGTATGCCTAGCCCCTATATCAATGTGAAGGCTATAGTCTATGTCATGTCCAGACTGCATTCTAGAGTATGCCTAGCCCCTATATCAATGTGAAGGCTATAGTCTATGTCATGTCCAGACTGCATTCTAGAGTATGCCTAGCCCCTATATCAATGTGAAGGCTATAGTCTATGTCATGTCCAGACTGCATTCTAGAGTATGCCTAGCCCCTATATCAATGTGAAGGCTATAGTCTATGTCATGTCCAGACTGCATTCTAGAGTATGCCTAGCCCTATATCAATGTGAAGGCTATAGTCTATGTCATGTCCAGACTGCATTCTAGAGTATGCCTAGCCCCTATATCAATGTGAAGGCTATAGTCTATGTCATGTCCAGACTGCAATCTAGAGTATGCCTAGCCCCTATATCAATGTGAAGGCTATAGTCTATGTCATGTCCAGACTGCAATCTAGAGTATGCCTAGCCCCTATATCAATGTGAAGGCTATAGTCTATGTCATGTCCAGACTGCATTCTAGAGTATGCCTAGCCCCTATATCAATGTGAAGGCTATAGTCTATGTCATGTCCAGACTGCATTCTAGAGTATGCCTAGCCCCTATATCAATGTGAAGGCTATAGTCTATAGTCATGTCCAGACTGCATTCTAGAGTATGCCTAGCCCCTATATCAATGTGAAGGCTATAGTCTATGTCATGTCCAGACTGCATTCTAGAGTATGCCTAGCCCTATATCAATGTGAAGGCTATAGTCTATGTCATGTCCAGACTGCATTCTAGAGTATGCCTAGCCCCTATATCAATGTGAAGGCTATAGTCTATGTCATGTCCAGACTGCATTCTAGAGTATGCCTAGCCCCTATATCAATGTGAAGGCTATAGTCTATGTCATGTCCAGACTGCATTCTAGAGTATGCCTAGCCCCTATATCAATGTGAAGGCTATAGTCTATGTCATGTCCAGACTGCAATCTAGAGTATGCCTAGCCCCTATATCAATGTGAAGGCTATAGTCTATGTCATGTCCAGACTGCAATCTAGAGTATGCCTAGCCCCTATCAATGTGAAGGCTATAGTCTATGTCATGTCCAGACTGCATTCTAGAGTATGCCTAGCCCCTATATCAATGTGAAGGCTATAGTCTATGTCATGTCCAGACTGCATTCTAGAGTATGCCTAGCCCCTATATCAATGTGAAGGCTATAGTCTATGTCATGTCCAGACTGCAATCTAGAGTATGCCTAGCCCCTATATCAATGTGAAGGCTATAGTCTATGTCATGTCCAGACTGCATTCTAGAGTATGCCTAGCCCCTATATCAATGTGAAGGCTATAGTCTATGTCATGTCCAGACTGCATTCTAGAGTATGCCTAGCCCCTATATCAATGTGAAGGCTATAGTCTATGTCATGTCCAGACTGCATTCTAGAGTATGCCAAGCCCCTAATATCAATGTGAAGGCTATAGTCTATGTTTAACAATCTATTTCCATACTAAAGCAATGCAATTAGAATAATGTGGACTTCAAACATGTTCAACATCGGACAAATATGGGGGCTGTTTAATTAAAGAGCTAGGCTGTAACAGACTAACATTCGAATTTGAGTTGAGGACAACACAATACATAAACGTAAATACACAACTGGAAGCAACCACATATTTAGCAAAGGAGCACGTTCTGATTGGCCAGTGAGGGGTCAAGCCTTGCCACACCTACAACTTGTTTATTAATCAAAACCCAGGTCTTTTTGCGACCACCACCAGCTACTGCGCCCATAATTCCAGTTCTGAATCAGAGAGGTACAGGGGCTGCCTTAAACGACATCATCTGCACCCAGGGATTTGAACCAGCAACCTTTCGGTTACTGGCACAACACTCTTAACCACTAGCCTACCTGCATTTGCAATATTTGAGTTTAAATTTCTGTAGACCAGGAGGTCCGCTAACTTCCTGTCTGTGAGATAGAGATGAGTCAACTCTATCTGAATAATGGTGACACCTCTGGGTCAAATCAGACACGTCATCAACAGTAAGGTCAGTTATTCAGAGTATCATAATAAAAACATCCTGTCAGTGGTTTACAGAGCTGGGCTGTGTATTAGCTACCCATTGTAACTGTGATATTTGAATGCTTCCTTAGCTAGTGGAAAGCCCCGGCAGCAATTTTTCAACTAACCTTTTCTTGGTGACACTTCCTTCCATTTCTATTGGGAAGAAACTTGTCCCATAACCTTCTGTGTCCTGTTGCAGATGGATCTCCAAAACCAGAGAATATTCAGAAAAATAAAAAAATAACTTTTGTATCGAGTGAGAAATCAAATCAAATCAAATTGTATTTGTCACATATACATGGTTAGCAGATGTTAATGCTAGTGTAGCGAAATGCTTGTGCTTCTAGTTCCGACAATGCAGTAATAACCAACAAGTAATCTAACTAACAATTCCAAAAACTACTGTATTATACACAGTGTAAGGGGATAAAGAATATGTACATAACGATATATGAATGAGTGATGGTACAGAGCGGCATGGGCAAGATACAGTAGATGGTATTGAGTGCAGTATATACACATATGATATGAGTATGTAAACAAAGTGGCATAGTTAAAGTGGCGAGTGATACATGTATT